>NC_073272.2:44807348-45110378 GCF_029289425.2 Pan paniscus
AAGGGATGGGGATCCCTCCACCACAAAGCCTTACACTTTAACTTTCAAGTAAAGAGAAGGAAAGCTTGGCCTATTAGTTTGAATGGTATTTTACTGTTCATTGTTCTACCAGAGCTAATAACAATAATAGTAACAGCTTTTCATTAAGCGCAATTTACCAGACATTGCACTGAGGTGTTTATATACATGTCAATATATTAATATAATCTTCATAATCAGCCTGTGCAGTAGACTCTGTGAGCTCCATTTTACAGCTGAAGAAAATGTGACCACATAGGTAATACATTGGGGAAAAATTTAAGAAATTTGAGTTCAATTCTTAGAAATCTGCTATAAGACTTACTATGAGTCCTTCTCTGACGTTTTGCTTTCATTCTGAGCCTGAGTCTCTGTTTTTATAAAAAATCTTGATGATGATGACGACTCTAACTTTAGTTTATTGAGGCACTGTTATGCACCATGTGTTTTACATTTAGTTAACCAAGTGACGGTGCTAGGATTGAAATTCAAGGCAATCTGCACCAGAGCCTGAGGTCTTTTCACTGCAGTGTGGACCACTGCTCTCTCAAGGCTGAGGCTTACTCATGTTTTCCTCAGTCATTCTGGTAACTGTGGCCTTGCCCGTGGACTCCAGCCATGTGATTAAGAGGTGGCTTCCTTCCTGGCCCCTGCTGCCTCTTTTTCAGTTTTGAATCTTAGCCCACCTTTTGTCCCAGATCTGCTTTGGTAAATCTTCTGACACCATTAGCTGCCTGTCTTCTGTGCTTCCCATTGCTATCTCCCTGCCCCAAGCACTTGGCTCCAGTATCTCCTGTCACCCAACATCATGCTCCCTTGCCTGATTGGTCTCCTCTCTTCCATACATATGGACCTATCCATAAGCTCCTCACCCACATCCTATGGAAAATATCTCATTTTTCAGGTCAAAGCCTCAATTTCTCTGGCCTAGCCCTAGCTTTCAAGTGTTGAAATCCCATTTTGGAGTATGAGGGGCAGCTTTGGTCTCTAAGATCTATACATTAATCAATGGCAAATAAAGAAATAAAGACTCTTTGGTATCTGACTTAAATATCACTTTGGAAGTGACTGAACTCCCAAAGTATTTTAAATCCACGTCTCTTGAAGCACAC
Source organism: Pan paniscus (assembly GCF_029289425.2). Lineage (NCBI taxonomy): Eukaryota > Metazoa > Chordata > Mammalia > Primates > Hominidae > Pan > Pan paniscus. Next base: position 44,808,479 of record NC_073272.2, read on the forward strand.
AACAATTTTTGTCATATTTAAATATAGATACATCTTACACACTGATTCTTTTCATCCAGACTGTATTAGTTCATTCTCACGCTGCTATAAAGAACTGCTCCAGACTGGGTAATTTATAAAGGAAAGAGGTTTAATTGACTCACAGTTCTGCATGGCTGGAGAGCCGTCAGGAAACTAACAATCATGGCAGAAGGGGAAGCAAACACGTCTTTCTTCACATGATGGCAGGAAGGAGAAGTGCAGAGCAAAAGGGGGAAAAGTCCCTTATAAAACCATCAGATCTTGTAAGAACTCACTCACTATCACAAGAACAGCAGCATGGAAGTAACTGCCTCTATGATTCAATTACCTCCCACTGGGTCCCTCCCATGACACATGGGGATTATCGGAGCTACAATTCAAGATGAGATTTGGGTGGGGACACAACTAAACATATCACAGACCACATCCCCCTTGAGGGCAATAAAAGTTTAATTCATATTTGTGATACTAAAAGAAACAGCAAACTGGGGAATAACTGGGTATCTTGAAATGTAATACCCTCAATGACAGATATACTCTTCATTCGAGTCACCGAATTCACAAACATTTAGAATTTACAAAGGAAACGCACTTTTCTCATACACAGTATTATTAATAACAAAAATTTGGTAATATGTTAAATATGCTAAAGTTAATTTAAATAATAATTCACAGAGACTCCTTAAAAGAAGATAATAGCTTATGCTAAAGAACGATATTAAGTAGTAGATACTTTTTCTAAGATTTGTAAAATCTTGGACTCTGTAAAGTCACACAAACTGTGAAATACAGTTCTTTAAAAGTATTCATTCTATATTGAAAATGCTCGGTTCAATATCAGCAGCGAATGAGTAATGAAATTCAGGTAAAATGCGAGTCAAACTCAGAGTAATCAAGTACATAATGACCAAGGAGAAATTCACTGATATGTTTACTACAGTACTGATCTGTTTTATCCGAGTCATTTATTTGGGACAAAAAGGAATTCTGCCATTATATCTTTGATGTAAATCAAACGCAGTCGCCTGCCTCATACTGACAATACTGTCAGTTTCCAAATGATTATAAATAGAAAATGGCCCTCCCTGCTACCATCTCCATACGTGGGCTTATTTTCCTAGCCATAATCACCTGAAGTCTTTGTAACTTAAAGGCCTAATTTTCTGCCCTCATTTTCATAAAGACTTTTATAGCAGGCACAATACACTCCAGTGGGTAAGTAATGTATCATACCCTTGGTACATGCAAAGATTACTTCATTAATTACAAAGAAAAACTACTTAAAAGGCCATATATTTTCCACAACCTGTTCACAGAAAAGGCCATAGGTGGCCATTTAAAATCATTTGGGTGTACATAAAATTATCTTAAACATTATACATGTACATTAAACATTTTTACATGTACAGAGTTTTAAAAGAGAAACATTTCTATAAAGTTTATAAAGAAAACAGCAAATCCTTTCCTATTCCTCACAAGCTATTAACTGCTCTTAGGAGGCAACCACTTTCAAATACTTTGGCTCTTTCTATTCAGGTATACGGTATCCCAATTGCTACTTCCTGATTTTTTTTTTTTTCTGTTTTCAACGTTATCTCTTGACTTTTTACTATAGAAAATAAAGACTCAGCTGTCTTAGACACTCCTTTTCCACCTGTAGGAGAAAGAATAATAATTATTTTCAAAACTCATAAGTTCTTAGTTGTAGTGAACCACTGTAAAAAAAAAAAAGATAGATTAACAAGAGAAAAACAGCTGGGTGTGGGGGCTCACACCTGTAATCCCAGCACTTTGGGAGGCTGAGGCAAGCAGATTGCTTGAGCCCAGGAGTTCGATACCAGCCTGGGCCACATGGCGAAACCCCATCTCTACAAATAATACAAAAATTAGCCAGGCGTGGTGCTGTGCACCTGCAGTCCCAGCTACTCAGGAACCTGAGGTGGGAGGATCAGTTGATCCCAGGAGGCAGAGGTTGCAGTGAGCTGAGGTTGCATCACTGCACTCCAGCTTAGGTAACAGAGCAAGACCCTGTCTCAAAAATAAATAAGAGAAAAACAAACAGAAGTATATTCACATGTATATTTCATATATACATGGGAGACACCAGGGATTGAGTGGTTCTCAAAGAGGTAGCTTTGAATTCCAGCTTATATAGTATCTTCAACAAAAAACGGTAAATTTTTGAGAAGTGCCAAGATAATGGAAAAGGACATCGAGTCTCTGGGGGCAGCAACTTTTGGGAAGGCAAAAAAATAATAATAATAATAGCAGATAAAGGCTAATTATTAAAGAGTGTTAATGTAGATTTCTCTAGTACCATCTGCAAGCCAACAAGCATTCAAGCTGTCTTCAGTGGTTAACCTTTGTTCTCCCTGGTAGAGAAAGGGTAAGGATATCTTTAGTCTTTGTACATCTATGTATTAATTTTAGGAAAACAAAGGGAGGGCAGAGAGCTTTCCTGTATCTATCCTTAAATTCAACAATCCTTCATGATTTGGGGGAACATTCTGATCTCCCACATACCTCAACTTTCAAACACATACCTCCCAATTGGTATTTTTTCATTCTCTGTATTCTTTGGAAAGATAAACATTCTATGTTGTGTTATTATTACAAATTTAACATAATTGAGCTATGTAGTTCCCATGCTTGTATTTCATTTCTTGTAAAACTATAAAACTTTTTTTTAATGTTCCTGGACTTAATCTTTCTCTTTCTTTTCTCTCTTTTCTCTCTTTTCTTTCTTTCTTTCTTTCTTTCTTTCTTTCTTTCTTTCTTTCTTTCTTTCTTTCTTCTTTCCTTCCTTCCTTCCTTCTTCATTTCCTTTCCTTTCCTTTCTTTTCCTTGGTTTCTCTGAGCCATATTTCTCAGAGTTGAGTTGGAAAGCGAGTTAAGAAGGGTCTAAGTTCAGATGTTCGTATTTTTCTCCCCTCTCCCAAATTTTGCATTTGTGACCAATCTTCCACAATGTCTGGTGTCCCTGAGGGCAGAGTCTTACTGGTTTAAGTTCTTCACAGAATAAAATATCTGGTCTTCATCACGGATCAGGGAGAGGATGTGAAATTCATTTAAGTGCTGCTTATGCAACCAATCAATCAAGTCTCCTCTTTTATTAAACCTACTTTCCATCTGATACTATTCCTTAGCGTTTTTGAGCTTCTGCTGATGGACTCCATTTGTTTCTGTGTTTCCTGTACTACAGTCTAAGATATCAGTTTTCTCTGATCTGTTAGGACAGTTTCCACTTGCCTAATTTGCTTTCCGGTTTGCACTTCTTCAGTGTCATTTCCTCTCTATTGTCTTCATCTTCTTGTGAAATAACTCCTATTTCCTTTTTACTGACAGCTTGGTGGCTTTGAAGAAAAAATAGCAATAAATGCATGTGTTCAATTTACTAGATATTACTAAAATTCCTCACATACGTAATTTTTATTTTCTTAAATTTATATAAATAAATCTGTCACCTAAATTCTCTCTGAATTCAGATTTAGGAGTTCTAAATGTAAGAAATAAGTTGGTATATCATGTTAACCTATATCGTTTTGGGGCCTTAGCCTCAAATGGCAATGATAAAAAGGAGAAGAAGAAAGAAGAAGAGGGAGAAGAAGAAGGAAGAACAAGAGGGAGAAGAACAAAGAGGAGGAGGAGGAGAAAGAAGAAGAAAGAAGAAAAGAAGAAAAAAGAAAGAAAGAAGAAGAAAGAAGGAGGAGAGGAAGGAGGAGAAGAAAAAAAAGAAGGTGCAGGAAAGGAGGAGAAGGAAAAGAAGACAAACCCACTTCCTTACACATTATGATGAGGTAGTCCTAGGACACTGGCTTAATGACAGAACTAAATGATGAGACAAAATTATTTGCCAAGACATTTTCTTTACACTGGCTTATTATGCCCTATTGATGAGAGGTTTCTAGCCATAATAATACAAGTCTTTGTCATGTAAGAAAACAAAAAAGCAAGTCTTTGCAAATAGTGGGTTATCCCTTAAGTTAAAGGGCAGTCTTTGATTTGTTTACTTCCATTCTTTATTCAACTGCTGCTACCCTGCTGGCACCACCCTGCAAGTGTCCCAGATGACTTCCCACCTGCTTATAACAACAGCTTGTTTGGGGGCCTCTGAGAAACATTTGACTTTGAGAGACCTCCTGCTTTCCAGAACTCTATAGTCCCACATGATTTCTCTCTGCTCTTCATTCATTCCATATTTGTTTTTCTTTTTTATTTTAATCCTACTGTTCATTTTCCCTTGTTGTCATTGTCACCAAAGTCTTCAGCCCCATTTCAGTTCACTTCGGTAGCATCAACTCTCACTTATAAGTATCAACCTTGCCAAGCTTTGGTTGTTTCTTTCTGAAAACACTGCAGAAAGGCTAGCTGAGGCCAACTTGAATTCTCCCTGACGTATTGAAATGCTTCCATCACATTAAGCAGCTATACCAAATGCTTAAAAAAAAAAAAAGGCTCACTGTGGGGAGGCAATGTAGTGGTGGATACTATGGTGTGCCACCTGAATCTTCCAGCTTTCCTGCTTCAGGACTGAAGCACTCATTCCCCCAGCTGCTGGAAGTATTGTCAGCTGAAGGCTCTTTGCTAAGATCCTCTCCCAGAAATTTAGAATTTCTTGTAGTCACCCTGGCCCAGGGTAATTCCCTGTCTCCTGGGACAATGTGCCTCTGGTAACTTCTCTCACACCCTACAGTGTTGATGCCACAGGTACTCCCTTGTAAACTTCCTGCAGGTAAATCTCCACCTTAGAGTCTATTTCCAGGAACTGACCCAAATAGATGAATATTAATTTGAGCATTTGGGGCTAAAACAAAATAACATTGTCACAAATCCTATCCTCCAAGCGTAGGATATTTTAAGGACTGGACATCAAGGAACCAGTTTAATAACATTGCTAAAGTTATTTTGTCTGGAATCAGACTGTGCAAGCTTGCAACCTGGATTTATACCTTACCAGAGCTATGGCTTTACCATATTTTTGTTCAGTGTAACATGCCTCCTTCCCTTGCGTATATAATGGCAATGATAGTATTGCCTATGCCAACATAGCCGGTGTCAAAATCACATAGAGAGCTTGTTGAAATACAGATGGTCAAGCCCCACCCCAGAGTGTCTGATTCAGTAGTTCTACAATGGGGCCTGAGAACGGGCATTTCTAACAAACTCCCAAGTGATGCTGATGCTGCTGATCTGAGAACCATCCTTTGAGATTCATGGCCACAAGTTTACATAGAGATAAAATGAGAGAACAATTGCAACGTCCTGAGCTTCAGGCATAGTAAGTGTTCAAAACCTGGCCAGATGGGGTGGTACATGCCTGTGGTCCCAGATACTAAGGAGGCTAAGGAAGGAGGAGTACTTGAACTCAGGAGTTCGAGGCCGCAGTGTACTGATGATCATGTCTGTGAATAGCCACTACACTACAGCCTGGACAACATAGCAAGACCTCATCTCCTAAAAACAATAACAACAACAATCTTAGTTGTCTTATCTGTTATTGGGAAAGCAGTAATTTTCCACTTATGAACTTTGTACTGAACCTCTGCCTAAAGACAGTTTCCAGAAATGAGAAAAACACAGAAAAGCAATAACATCCAAGGAACAGAGGGTTGTGAAGAAATTCCGCAGACCGTAGTTAACCAGGGCTAACCAGTAATTAAAAATATGTCAGAGGAATATTAAAAAACAAGCTGAAGATCACCTTCTTTGAATGGGAACAACATAATACTAACTGCATCTTTGACTAGACCCTAGCCTTGCATAGTGCCATCAGCACCCCTGTTCAAACTCGTATTTCTCCTTTTCTAATTTCAAGCTGTCAGAGTGGGGCTTGTATAGGGGAGGTAGGGCATGAATTAATTATTTCTGGCTCAACGGTTTACGTCATTGAGAAAGATAATTTTAATAAATCAAAATATTTTTCTAGTTCAGTTGGTTTAATTATTTCAAATGCTACTTTTTATTCATGACAAGTGGAATAATTCAATTCAGGCAATTAACTACATTCCAATATAAAGCCCCTCCCTCTTCAATTCCACCCAAAAGGTGGTTCCATGAAGCCTGTACCCGAGATGACAAATAATATCTGTTCATTGGGGTTGCAGCAGGAACTCATTAGCAAGGATTTTAGGTTCTTCTCTTTGTTTCCCTACAGCTCTGATCCAATAAGACTTTGATTAAAATCTAACAAACATTTTCTGAGTTTCTACTATGGGTCAGACCTTGTGCTAATTGCTTATCCAAATGTATCTTGTTTAATCCTCACAACAATAAGCAAATCTAATACTATGCAGTACGCCGATAGAGGCTTAATATTATAATACAATGAAATAAAGCCTGCAGGAAGCACAAAAACATCAGAAATTTCTACCCATCTCTTATTTGCAGTGAGTGATTTGCTATTTCTTTTCAAGAAAAATTGGTTTAGATGTCAGACATATGGACACTGACTTTCATTTTATTCCTTTTTTTAGTATAGCTCAATGGCTTGCAAAGTCTTGTGTGCATATCAATTAATATAAAAAATTGTACATTCAGAACCAGATGTACCATACCTTATGGTTGATTTAAGGGTCTTTCAAGGATATTTTTGACTATAGGGAATTTTCATCTCTACGGCTGACTTCCAAAACTCATTCCTTTATAAAATGAGACTTTTATGTATATTTTAAGCAAAAAATTTCTGGCTCTCTGAATCCTAAGCATGCCAATATGACTTTTGCTTTTTTTCATATAGTACAGAAATGAACCTCAGTCAGGAATAAAGCTGGGACTGCTGAGGGGATGGCCCTAAAGAAGTGTCATCCACTTGACTCAGACTTGAAGAAAACCTTCATGATCATATTAGAGTTATTTTCATCAATTTATTCAGCAAATATTTATTTGGCATTGAATACATGGCAGGAACTGCTCTAAGTGCTGGGAACACAGCAGTATATAATGCACGAATTGCTGCTCTCAGGAAGTTTACATTTTAGAATCCGAAGAGACAGACAAATAACAGATAAATATATATGTAATATGTCATGATGCATTTCATCATATGAAAGGAATAGAAAGTTCCTGTAGAGGCATTATTTTATTTAACACCATCAGAGAAGGAGGAGAATAACATCCCAAAAGCAAAGTGAAAAAAGTATTTTACATAGGAGAGAGTAACCACCTCCATTGTATGCAGATGGCGAATCCAATAAGATGAAAACTGAGAAATGATCATTGGATTTGGCAATAGAAAAGTCATTGTTGACCTTGACAAAAAAGTTTTGGGGGACTGATGGGGATGAAAGTCTGATCAGAGTGAGCTCAAGTGAAAATAAGAGAAGTGAAGAGAGTAAATAAGAAAAGTCTACCTGGGAGTTTTGTTATAAATGGCCATAAAAAATGGTATGGGCAACTAAGACAGAGAAACATGGTATATCTGCATGCTGAGAAGACTGATCCAGTGGAGATGGAGAGGGAAAAACTGATGATGCAAGAGAAAGGAGGACACATCCAGGACCCCTGTTTTTGAATAAGTAGTAAAGAATGAGAATACATGCACAAGTAGAGGGTTTGGCCTTATACGAGATGATAAATAGCTAGTTTTTGTGACACAAGGAAGATGTAGAAGAAAGACACAGATATAGGAAACTGAAGATGAATTTGGTGGAAAGATATCAATGTTTACTTTTGAATGTTTCTATTTCCTCAGTGAAATAAAAAGCAAAACCATCTATTGCGAACAAGAAAAGGCAGGAGATATTGGTGGTTTGTGGAAAGAGAAAAGGGCCTAAGAATAATCATCTAAAAGAACGGGAGAATAAATCGATTTGGAAAAAAATAGAATTTCCTGGCAGTTCTAAGGGTGCATTGGAAGTCAATGCACATGTAAATTGCATCTGGTGAGCAGGCTGGCACAAAGCCAGTCTCCAGAATGGCAGGCCGGATGGTGGTGCTAGGATGTTGTACCTCTGTCTGAGAGCATGCTGTGTTATTTCCTGCTTTATGTAACCATCTCCATAAATTTCTATGACTTTTGCCATGAAATAAAGTTGACATCCTCTAGCAGTGACTGATTGCCTCTTTGCATCAATCACAACACTGTCCATTGTGACAAGCAAGCAAGGAGAGACTAGCTCCAGATAGAAGCCAAGTAACCCAGATGCTCTTAATAGAAAAAATCTAAGGCTATTTTCATCAAAATACTTTCCCTGAATTAAGTAAGAGACGATTTCCCTCCATGTGTTCTAGGGAAGCCTCTGAAACCCATTTCTCATTACACAGTTACATGGCTGTCAATATCTGTTTCATAACACAACTCAAACTAAGAGTACTTCTAAAATGGGATCCTTCTTGCCAACATCTCAACTTTGGTTCTGGGATACCATGGTTCAATTTATTTATTTCAACTAAAGCTGTCTTAAAAACAAACAAAAACTCATCAGTTGTAGCACTGTATCAGTTCAGTTTCTCCAGAAAGCAAGTGCCAAAACAGAATTAGAAGCGTGAGAGATGTCCTGGGGGGAATTTCTGAGCAGGATAAAGGGGGAGGGAGCAGGAGTGGTTGGGGGGGCCTTCAGACCAGAAGGCAGGGCTGACCCCTGTGGAAGGAGAGAGAAAGGAAGGAAGGGTGGGTAGGGAGAGCCTCAGCCAGCAGCGCAGCTCTGAGAAAGTCTCAGCCAGGTTGATGGGGAGACCCAGAGCACAGGCTGCCCATCAAAAGAGATTTCATATTAGGCTGGAATGACCCAACTCTACCTGCCCCCAGCCCCAGGCCACGCTCTGTCATCAAGTAGCAACAGCCTGGCAAGGGTGGAATACTGCAGGGGACCTGAAGGTGTGGCAACTGGAGTGTCAGGCAATGGCTCTCCTCACGCAGGTTCTCTTCTGTAGGGTGATCCGTATGTGCACTTTCATGGCTGCCACAATCATCTACATTATCCTTATTCCCAATCCTAATTTTTTATTTTGACAATCATTACCAACAAAGCATATTCTGGATTTCTACAAGCTTTAATATGTCAGGGGTCTTACTTACACTGTTTTCTCTCTCTGCCTCTCCTTTTCTCCTCTGTCAGGTTATCTTCTACTCAATCTTGAATAATTAGTCACATAATGCTTCTTTTATGACTTCTTCCATACCCCATTCCCTTTATGTCCCCCATAGATTTTGATGATGCTTCTAGTAAAGCATTTATAATATGTTCGTAAGGTGTTTGTATGTTCTATAGTGTTAGATGTAAAAACTCCTTTCGAAAAGAAGGCATGTTTTATTTTATTCTCGTCCTTCTAATGCCATGGTTCCCAAACTGTATGCCTAAGTGCCCAAAAGTGCTGCAGAGAAGTCACAAGGGGTGTCCCGGGGTAATTTAAATTCTCAAGGAAAATAGAATGATACAGTATGAACTATGACTATTAAGGTACCTGGACCTAAGCACTTAATAAGCACTATTGCATATTTCCTTGGCCTAGTGTTGCCATGAAAAATCAATTGAGACACTAAGGGTGCTAGGAGCTAAGAAAATTTGAAAAACTGTACTCTCAATGAGCACAGTACTTGGCACATAACATCTATTTGGTAAATGACTTGACTATTGACTTTAGATAATTTACCTCACCTGTACACATTTATTTAGCACATACACTCTCTGTGCCAGGTATCACTCCAAGTACTTTATGTGCATTGTATCATTTATCCTTCCAACAGCCCTGGGAGGTAATCATATTGTCCTCTTCATTGTAAAGATTTGGAAAATAACACATGGAGTAATGAAGTAAGTTTTACAAGCCCACACAAGTAAAACGTTGTATGTTTAAAAAGTGAATTCCAAAGCCACCACATACTACGTATAATCTCCCAAGAGATTTTTAAAATAACAAATGATGAAGTTGATGGAAAATAATAAAATCGCATTCACTTTACTGCAGTATATAAAGTGATGTTTTCAGAGTTAAATAGAGGAATCCATTATTGAATATTTCTTCAACAACAATTCTGGAGTGTCTGCTGGGTGTAAAACACAATGAGGGATACAAAGATGAATAAAGAAATAGTTCTGAAACTGACAACTTTGAAGCAAAGTGATTTTCACAAGTTTCCTATTTTCAAGATACTTTGTAATTCTAATATCAGTCTGCTAATGAACCTTTCCTCTTATGTCTACATTTTCTCAGAGACATTCCTAGGAACTCAGTTTTGTCCCTTCAATTAGCTTCTTCAGACTGAAGTTGAAATTTTTACAATCTACGCCAGCAACTGAACCCACTTTACTTTGAGCAACTAAAGGGGAATCTTCTCTCCTTCCTCTCCTTCCTGATTTAAGAGGGGCTCCTAGTTGATAAATAAACAGCAGCAGAGGCCATAGGGATCCATGCATATTAAAAGTTGGTAAGCAGCAAGAAGGGGTAAGAGTTTTGCTGCTCTCAATTAGTAGGGATGGGAGTAACAGGAAAACAAGAGTTAGTCACTTTGTACAAGTAACTCATCAAGTAACCAGTATCAGAATCATAAAAGGTCTTTTGAAATAGAGTCTGGAGCTTCACTTCTGACCCCCAAAATCCGAGTCTTGTCTGCCTTCCAAATGAGTCTCACACTCCCTAAAATTAAACTAGGCCAAATCCAGTACATTTGTACTAAAAATTCAGATTTTGCTATACGCTTATAGTCTGCAACTGGTTAAGGTCAAACTGTCGGCTACAAGTTTTATACTGTGCTGAGAGATAGGAAATCTGGTATCCAGTTAGATTCTAATGCTGATTCTGTGTTTAACCTAGAGCAAGTTACTTAACCAGACTGAGTCGGAGATTTCACTTGAGTCAAATGGCCATTTTACAACCTTGACGTTCTATGATTGTATTCTGCTGAACACAGTCACAAAATAATTTGAGAGGCTATTATTGGATCCTTTAAAAACAGGAGAAGGTGTTATATAGATTATGTAAATAAAATAAATAAGATAAACATAAAACTGAAAATATAGAAGAAAACTTTCAGAAGGTACAATTTTCAGCCCTGCATAAGCACGTATCCAAAGCCTTCTGGAATTCTGTATAAATAAATGTAAAATAAGGGACTTACTTTTATACTGAAATTACAATAATGCAAAAAAAACCAGACTGAGTTAATATCTATCTGGACAAATTGATGAATTCTATATTGTCTTATGTGATATATGTGATGCTATTAATATCAGTGAAGACATAGGATAAATTGAGGAATACAGTAAATAATTTTATCATTGTGTAATCATATTTCATTGTTTGATTATATTTCAAATCCATTTAAATTTTTGATGTAACAATGCCAATTTAACCTGTTACCACAAATATCAATGCAGTGCTGGTGATAGATAAGAAGATATAAACACTGGCTTTTCAAGTCTGTAATTCCCTTTCTTAGAACATTTCAAATCATCAGGAAAAGTAAGGAACCAGATAGAGAAGGTTGATATAAATTTCTAGCTGAGATTTCCAAGTGGAAATTAAGTTCTCCACTATCCTTCCTACCTTGGTGGTGGTGTGGAAGGTTGAAATGGAGGCCAATAAGTTGAAAAAATTAAGCCCTTTTAGAATCTACATTCTTAAAATGGAAGGCAGTTTTGGGGAATATGGCTGTGGAAACCACCTCTGAGAGTCTCTTGATGCTTTAAAAGTAGATGTAGAAAACTATAGATAAAAATCTGTCATGAACATAGAAGCAAAAACTTTTCACAAACTTGAGGCAAAAATCTTCAAAAGTACCTTAACATAGAAGCAAAACCTTTTCACACACTTGAGTCCAAAATCTTCAAAAATACCTTAACAAATTGAACCCAGCACTGTATAAGAAGAATAGAAGCCACAAACAGATGAAGTTTATTCTAGAAATGCAAGGCTGATTTATTATTTGAAAAATTAATAAATGCAATATACTATATCAACTGGGTAAAAAAGAAAAATAACATTGGTCATATCAATCAATGCAGAAAAATATTTGATAAAATTCAATATCCATTTATTTTTTTTTTGAAACTTTCAGCAAAGTAGGAAAAAAGGGGAACTTTTTCAGGTTGGTGAGGAAAATCTACAAAACATAAACAACAAGAAACTATAGCTAATATTGTACTTAAAGGCGAAAGATTGATTTCCCCCAAAGATTGAAAACAAGGCAAGGTTGTTAACTCTACCACTCATATTCAATATCATATAGAAAGATCTAGCTATTGCAATCAGACAAGAAAAGGAAATGAAGGCATGCAGATTGGATAGAAAGAAATTAATCCTATTTTCCAATGACACCATTGTCTGTGTAGAAAACACCAAGTAATCTACAAAAATCTACAAAATAAAATCAAGGCTACACAAAATCTCCTAAAACTGATAAGTGACTTTGGGAAAGTCACTAGATATAGGCTGAACACACAAAAATCAATTGTATTCCTATATACTAACAACAAACTCATGGAAACCAAAATTAAAACCACAATCATTTATAATTGAATGAAAAAACAAAAAGGATATCTAACAGAACACATACAGGATCTGTGCACTGAAGGTACAAAATACTGAGGAAAGAAGGCAAAGAAGATCTAAATGAATGGAGAGACATATTATGTTCATGGATTAAAAGATTCACCATAGTAAAAATGTCAGTTTTCCCCAACTTGATCTGTAGGTTTATTGCAATTCCTATCAAAGTTTCAGGAAAGTTTTTTTTTTTTCAAATATAGATAAGTATAGTCTAAAGTTTATATAAAGAGGCAAAGGAACTAGAATAGCTAATGCAATTTTGACAAAGATTTAAGTGAGAGAAACCTGAGGTTATGACTTACTATATAGCTACAGCAATCAAGATAGTGTGTTATTGGAGAAGGAGTAGACACATAGATCAATGCAACAGAAAACAGAACCCAGAAATAGACCAACATAAATATACTCAATTGCTTTTTGACAAAAGTTTAAAAGCAATTCCAAGAAGGAAGGATAGTTTTTTCAACAAATTGTGCTGGAACAATAGGACATCCATAGGCAAAAAACAAAAAAAAAAAAACAAAAAAAAAACCCACCTTGATCTAATTCTGTATCACACTGTACACAAAAATTAATTCAAAATGGATTATGAATTTAAATGTAAAAGATAAAACTATAAAATTTTTAGAAGAAAACATATCTTTGGGACATAATACTAGGCAAAAAGCTAGTGCTTAGACAAGACACCAAAAATATATTCCACTTTAAAAAATGTATAAATTGGACTTCATCAATATTAAAAACTTTTTTACTGTTTTGTAAAAACAGTACTGCAAAAGACCCTATTGTGAACATGAAAAGACAAGCTATTGACTGGAAGAAAATATTTGTAAATCTTATATCTGAAAAAGGTCTTATATCTAAAATATATAAATAACGCTCAAAACTCAAGAGTTTGCTTTTTTACAAATAAATATAGATTTCAATTGCAAAATGGGAAAAAACACGAAAAATATTCTACAAAGAGAAGACACAGATGGATATAAACACAGGAAGTGTTCAAAATCATTATCTGTTAGGTAAATGCAAATTAAAATCACAATGAAATATCACTACACAACTTTTAGAAAGCTAAAATTAAAAACTAATGCTAATACTAAATGCTAACAAGGATGTGAAGAAACTAGATCTCCCATACATTGCTGGTTGGAATGTCAAATGGTACAGGCACTCTAGAAAATAGTTTGGTAGTTTCTTACAAAAGTAAACATGTGCTTACGTGACATAGCAATCACACTGTTGGACATGATCTCAGAGAAACGAAAATGTGTGTTCACACAAAAACCTATACATGAATATTCACAGTGGCTTTATTCATAGTAGTAAAATGCTACAAACAACTCAAATGTCCTTCAGTGAGAGAACGGTTGAAAAAAACTGTGGTACATGCATACACTGGAATACTACACAGCAATAAAGAGGAATGAACTAAAGATATATGCAACCCAATTGGACTTTACAGGCATTATGCTCAGTGAAGAATATCTCAAAGGTTGCATATGTATAATTCCATTTATAGACCATCCTTGAAATGACAAAACTATCAAAATGAATAACAGAGTAGTGGTTGTCAGGGGACAAGGATAGGAGTTGGGTGGGCTATGGGTGCAAATTCAAGAAGGTAGTGTGAGGGAGTTCTTTTGTGGTGATGGAACAGTTCTGTGTTTTGATTGTGTTGCTAGTTATACCAATATATACAAAAATCATATAGAAATATATATGCATACACACATACACATAAATAAAGACAGATTTTAAAAATGGTGAAAATTGTAAAAGGTCTGTATTTTTTTGTTAACAGCAATGTACCAATGTCCATTTTCTGGTTTGATATTGTGCTATACATCTATATGATGTCCCCATTGGGGGAAGCTGTGCAGGGGTACATGGGACCCTTTGTACTCTTTGAAATTTCCCATGAATTTGCTTTCAAAATAAAATGTTTTTAAAAAACGTAAATGTAATAAAATGAACTTTTCTTACACAAATACACATACCTGGCTTGTTTGTAGAGCCCCAGAGTTATTCACTCCCTAGAAAAAGTGAAGAACAGGTTCAGGTCACTGGTATCAGATGATCAAAAGACTCTCCATTATAATATGTACTCTGGGATCTGTACAAAATCAGCAAATCAATCTGGCCGAACTAGATCATGATTTAATATCAAGGCTCTTCATAACTACCTCTCAGTCTATCTTTCTAACCTCATCTCCATCCATTCACACACACAATATGACACGGGTAGATGAAATAGACTATTTGTTTTTCATCGAACAGAATGCATATTGTCAAAGCTCTGAGTTTTTCCTTCTTTCTTTTTCCAGGAAGGCCCTTTCCCTCATTCCCCACTAGTGAAATTCATGTGCATCCCTCTCAGAGGTCCTGCCTTATTATAAGACCCCATCTTGGCCAGGCAAAATTATTTGCTTCCCCTTTACTGAAAAACTTACCGCATTGTAAAAGAGAGTTGTTGGTTAGTTTGAACTTGTCCTTAAGAACATAAATTACCAGCGGGAGAGGACCTTATCTTGTTCATCCCTAAGATACAGTGCCTGGCAGGTATGCACAATAGATCTTTTGATGAAACTAATTTAATGTAATTAAAATTAAGACTGAAGAATTGTTGACTTTACCGGTTGGCACATGGGTAGGCTATGTGAATAAAAAGTTTAGAGATAATAAGAATGAAGAAATGGATCCTTTCTCTCTACAGAGATAAGCCAAAAGCTAATAAAAGTGAAAAACTCATTAATGGCCTGGATTAGACAAGACTTGGCACGAAAACAAGAAAGGAAGAAGGCCTTTGTAAAGAGAAAAATGAAGGTTAGTCTCATTCAATTAAAAGGGTTCATAATGTGTGGGTAGGAGGAAAGGAGAATCCCTGAGACATGGGGACATATCATGTTATTATCTCACTTGGAAAAATGTTAACTCATTGTTGGTTGTTTTTCCTTAATAAACAGACCAGTTGAGTCACAGAAACTGGAAAGAAAAAAACACTTAAGAGTTAAGAGAGAGGAGGAGTGGAAGAAAATATCCCCATGACAGATATTATAAGGATTTTGAGACGGACCTTAAAATGTAAGTGTGAGAGGTGGTGGTATGGAGAGGGCTTTTCTAGTGTAAGAGATAGTTGGGGCAAAGGCAAACATACAGGAAAGCCCAGCATGTTTTAAGCACATGGTAAGCACTCTAGTTTTACTGATACATTGGGAAATGGAGTAGTAGAATAAGAGACCAGACATGCAGTGTGTCAGTTGAAAGAGATTTTACAGATTATTAAATCCAGCCCTCTCATTTTATACCTGGCAAAAAAACAAAAAACAAAAAAAAAACACTGTTGTGCAGATTGTTGATGAGTCCTCAATCCCCCTCCCTCCCCCATATAGAACAGTTTTTGTCATCCCCAGAGGATGTAAGGGACCCTGAGAAAGGTACCTTGAAATCACTACCATCCCAATTCTATTAGCAACACTGCCAAAAGCGTGTCTTCCGCATCATTTCCTGGTTGAGGTGAAGTAGCAAAGGTGAAGCAATATGTAGCCACCAACATCGATTGATTTACATGATAAGTGACTGGGTCAGGGGGTAAAGAAAAAGAGATGATCAAAGAATATCCCAAATACTCAGGTTTACATATTGGCACAAAAGCAACCCCCCTCTTTTCTTTGTTTCCTCCTTTGAAGTCCATCCACGTCTTTACTCATTATCTACTAGTACTGTCCTGGATACAGACAGGGTCGCTGGAAATTCTTAACAGTGCTGCCTCCTCCAGGGATCACAACAGGCTTGACCACACTGGCCACCCGCTTTGTCATCAGTACCATCCTTCCTTATGTTTCATAATGTGAGTCTCTTTTTCCATGCATATACAAACTTTATTATGTTTCTGTGATTCACCTTTTGAAAAGAATCAGACATTTACTTTCCATTTTAACTTTGTAGTTGGTGTTAAGTTGACCTCGGTTTTCACTATCATGGTACTTTGCCATTCAAGGGAAGCCTAGTCTGCACCAAAACTGAAACAAACACTACTTGTTTCTAAATTACTATTTAATTTTGAGCATACTAACATATTTTGTGGTCAGCTTTATCTCATATCATTTATTCTCCAACATAGTAATAGATAATATTGTCAATTAGATACAGGCTTGTAATATAATATTTTTAAAGTAGAGGCCACTACTATTTGGGCTCTGAATTAGGCTGCTTTGAAGCACTGCTTTCATTTCTACCAAAACCCAAAAATGATGCTATTTCTCAGGGCAGCTTTGCCATATTAGTGTGTCTCAGCAGCCTGAGAAAGGCAAGATTTTAATAAACTGACAGAGAAAAGTTTTTCTTTCGAATAAATATAATAAAAATAATGTCTTGTATAAATATATGCTTGTCTTAAATATTTTAAGCCAGATTATCCACAAATTAAGGGCATGTAAACATCAAGAACATTTTAATTTTGTGACTTTGATACCAAATCATTTTTTAAAAAAGAAAATGTTAAGTCCTAGAATTTAGATATCTAGTCTCATATACATGGGATTAATGCATCAATTATCTTAAGACTGACTGACATTTTCTCTGCTGTTTTCCAGCATGCCTTTGGGCTACTTCATTATGTTTTATAAACTCTTTTGCTATCAGTTTGACATACACATTTTATAGGCAAATTGGGTTATTTAAAATGGCAAAAAAATTGGCAAAAATAAATCTATACAAGATGAGATCAGTAAATACACCCAAGCAACTAAACTCTATGCAGATATTAAAAATAAATCAGCTAGCTGAACTTCCAGCAATGTTCTTTTCTTTCATTCATTCAAGAAATATTTACTGACACTCCATTTTGTGCCCAAAACTGTGGTATGTACTGGCAATCACTGGTGAGCAAAACACTGTCCCTGTTCTTATGTAACTTCCTCTAAATTGACCAATAAATCATGTAAATATATAATCAAGATGTATAATAAATAAGTACCTTGGAAGGAAAGTATAAAATGATTTGGGAAAATATAACAGAGGTACCTGGTATCAACAGGGATAGAGAAGGCTTTTCTAAAGTAACTTTTAGGCTATAATAATGCTAATGAAAAAGTCTTTTTAAATTTGTTATATTTTTAATTGTGAAATCCTTCATGTTGGTCATTACTTTTGTGTGTGTGTTTGTTTTTCCCATTTGTTCCAAAATGCTCTGTGGAAACAAATCACTTATTACAGTCATGTATCACTTAATGACAGGAATACATGCTTAACAATGTGGGTGCGTTCTGAGCAATGTGTTGTTAGGCAATTTAATCACTGTGTAAACATCATGGAGTATTTACACAAACCTTCATGGTAATAGCCTACTACACACATAGGCCATATGGTATAGCCTATTGCTCCTAGACTACAAACCTGTACAGCATGTTACTGTAATAAGGTAGGCAACTGCAACACAATGGTATTTGTGTATCTAAACAGAGCTAAACACAGAAAAGGTATACTAAAAAGTCAGTATAAAAGATAAAAAATTGTACACCTGTATAGGGCATTTATCATGAATGGAGTTTGCAGGACTGGAAGTTGCTCTGGGTGAGTCAGTGAGTGAGTGGTGAGTGAATGTGAAGGCCTAGGACATTACTGTACACTACTGTACACTTTATAAACACTATATACTTAGGCTACACTAAATTTATAAAAAAAAGTTTCCTCTATAATTAACCTTAGCTTACTATAACTTTTTTACTTTATAAACTTTTTAATTTTTTTAAATTTTTGACTCTGTGATAGTATTTAGCTTAAAACACAAACACATTGTACAGCTGTACAGAAATATTGTCTTATATCTTTATAAGTATTTTTTCTATTTTTAATTTTAACTTTAAAAAATTTTTTGTTAAAAACTAAGACACAAACACACACATTAGCCTAGGCCCACACGGAGTCAGAAAAAACAGAACTTTAAAGTTTATGAAATTGATTTAAGAATCTATCTAATGTGTATCTAAATAATTACAGTTTCTTCTGAATATTAAAGCCTAACAAAAGTTAGGAGGTTTGAAGCACACCTTTAATATTCAAAACTAGCACTTTAATACATGAGCCATCAAATCCCATGGCCCAAAATGCTTGATCTAGATTAATCTGGAAAATTTCTTCAAGAGATTATGTTCTTTATCAATAACGTATATAATTTACTGTATTAAACACATGTGCAAAAAAGTAACAATTTACTATAGAGAAAGGACATAGGCACAAGTTGAGTGCATTTAGAAAACACACGGATTTACAACCATTAAATTTAATACCAATTTGCTAAAACATGAAAGCTATGAAACTACCTTCTTTTTAATTAACACGAAACCTAGAGAAGTTAATCGATCATTCATTCAGTGAGTATTTATGGAGTGGGTGTATAAGCACTGTTCTAAATCTTCAATGACCATCCCACCTCCGAGCTTTTTTGAAGAATGACATTCTGTGCTTTAGAGGGATATTGGGAAGCCACTAACATAGTCTGCCCTTCATATTCAGTGGCCAATTTTAATATTTTGTATTGTTATAGGCACCAATAAATACAGGCATCTGGGATTGTTGGGGCAGAACTGGGAACTTTCAGGCGAAGTGGGAGTCATTACTCTGAAACATTGTGAATTTAGAGGGAGCCATTGATAAACTATTCTGATGCTTCATGTACTTGTCAGATGAGGTATCATTAGGAAAAGCCACATAAAGCTGTTGCAGCTGTTACATAAAAAGTGGAGATAATTTAATAGAAAATGTCATCCTTTGCAAAATGTTGATTGCCTTTTTTTTTTTTCCATAAAGACTTTTCATCAGAGGGGCTCCAGCAGCTGCGAGAAGGCATCCCATCACTGATGTTCCAAGATATCCTGGCTTACAAAGCTCTCCATGTGCTGTTTGGCATCCAAAACATTCTGCCTCCTTTTCTTTTTTTCTTTCATACTCCACTATGGAATATGGAATGTTTTCTTTCTGTGAGGATAGAACAAGGACTGGCTTCTTGACATAGGAAATTGACTATAAACAAGAAAAACATCTGCTGAATTCATGAGGTGCTATTTTTCAGTATTCAGGATCAAGGAACCCTAAAGCTATAACAATTCTATAATTCTATAATGTTAAAGATTTCTCCTTAACAGATGGTAGTCATTACAAGTTACTGCAGGGCATAACTCTTCAAAGGCTAAGATGAAAATTTGTCCCATGCAAAAAAGAAAAGAGATTTGATGGAGAAAAGGCAGGGTCAAGTGATTTTTAAATCGTGTTAGAATTCTCCAACTCTTTTGAAAGTTCTATTTTCTCATAATTAGTTTTAGAAAGGTGACTTAGTCATAAATTTTACATCATAAAAATCACTGGGCTTCAGAAATGTAATAGCTACATGTCTTTACTGAATTCAAAATAATCCCATAACTCTTGTCAAATGCTTTTAGAATTTATTATCACTAAAAGGATAATGGTTTATGCTATTTCTGTATACAAAATGCTTCAAATTAAATATATAATGTAGTGACATGGTCCAAAACAATTGTCAGTGTCATGCATATATTGGGCTCATTAATTCATTTGTTTATTAATTCATTCCTTCTACAAGTATATATTGAGCATCTTTTATAATCCCAGGCATTGTTCTAGGTGCTGAAGATACGATTATGAACAAAAGAAACAAAAGTCTCTTTTTTCATAGAGCATACCACCACTCTGGAAACACATGCATACAGACACACACAGACACACATGCTAGTGTTAAATGAAGGAATAAGATACTTTTGGAGTTGCACAGTGTGGTAAACAGACTTTAAGGTGGCTCCAAAGATTCCTACCTCCTGGTATTCATGCCTTTGTGTAATCTTCTCCCCTTGAGTGTGGGCAGGACCTGTGGCTTTCTTTTAAGCAATCTAATGTAACAAAGATAATGGAATGTAGGTGATCCTGTGTCCTTATTAGAATCTCCCTCCCTCTTTCCCTCTCTCTTTTTCTCTCTCTCTCTGTTGTTCAATCTCATTTTCTGTCTCTCTCTCTCTCTCTGGCTTTGAAGAGGCAAGCTGTCATGAATCTTATAGCCTCAGGAGAAAGAATGCTACCAATGACCTAAGGGAACTTGGGAGCTTATCCTTCCCCAGTTGAGCCTCTGATGAGAACTCAGTCCTGGTTGACACCTTGATTGCAGCTTTGTGAGACACTAAGCAAAGGACCCAGGTAAGCCATACATAGATTTCTGACCCACAGAAACTGTGAGACAATAAATACCTATTGTTGTAAGTTGCAAAGTTTGTAGTTGGTTATATGGCAGAGAAAAATATTAGAAACAGAATTGTCATCATGCTTTTGGGCCATAGAGATAACTAAACCTCTAAAATAAAACACCTCAAAGGAATTTCTAGATAATTAGGCTATGTCTTCTGTGAAGGAATATTTTCAAGAGTATTACATCATTGGGTCAAATATTATTTTGTGTTAACATATTTAGCACACAAGTACTTATGGCCTATACTACTCTGATGGACTGGGCCAACCATATAGGACCAGCCTTGTCTTTACCAAATGGACTAATTTATAAACAAACCCATGCTAGTCCCATTTTTGCTCCCATACAATAAACCAGGACAATGGGCTCACTTAAATGACTTAAGTATAATTGTGCTTAATCTGTGTAGACCAATTTACCAAGAACTTTTACTAAACTTATATCATGTAACCTCATACTAAGTCAGTGAGAGGAGAATTTTCCTCAGCTTTTCAAGGAAACTGAGGCTGAGAGAAGTAACAAACTACATAGTTAATAAGTGACAGGTGTGACTGAAGCCACCAAATGTCATCAGAAAATAATGCATGGCTCATTTCATTCCACCATGGCTATGACAGGTACCTGTATAGGAAATTAACTGCTCTGTGCTTGCAGTTTGCCCTGAGCCAACTGAGCCTATCAGAGCAGACTCTGAGCTGAAGCAGCTCCCTCCTCACTTTTTTACAGGAAATGTAAGCCAGCATCAATACTTTCTTTTCAATCTGAAACAGCTATAAGCAGCATCCGAACAAAAGGGAATGAACAAAAGGGAATATATCCTCCTTAGAGTAACTAAGATAGTAAAAAACATTAGCTACATTAGAGGCACTGTGCCAGGTACTGGGAATAGAAAAACGGGTAAGAACTCCCCTCTCCTCCTTCCACCACCATCACTAAGAGCTATTAGTGTGGGAGACAGAACTTACATCATTTCAACTTGATCCGTTCAGTCCTAAGAGAGGGGTCTGACTGCAAGACCACTATGGTACCGCAGTGGACCAATGACTCCACCCTTGGCTTTCAGGGAAGTTTTCTGAGAGAAGGAGCCTTAATGGAGGTCTGCAAAGCCAAGTAAAGTTTTAATTATGTGTTCCAAGCAAAGGAAATTAGGAGGCAACTTAGAGAAGCAAAAAGCAACTTGCAATGTACAGGAACTCTCAGCAGTTGAGTGTGAATAATAAATGAAGCATAGGGCATGAAGTAGCCAGAGAGTCAGCAATAAAAATTATAGATTAAATTGCATGTGTGCCTACTATATGGAAGACTGGTAAGAACCTTAAAGACAATCATTTAATTCTAACAACAACTGAGGTAAGCACCGTTAGGATCCTCATTTTCCGGATGAAGAAAATGAGGCTCAGAAAGGCAAGTAACTCATACAAGTTCTCACAGCTAACAATTGTCTGAGTTGACATTTGAACTTCAGGGTCTCAGAAAATGATACCCCAAAATGAAGTCCTCAGAAGCATCTTTCTTGCTTCTCTTACTCTCTTGCTCTGGCCTTCATTTTCCCCTGAAGTAGCCATAGAAACTAGAATTCCTCTTCTCTAAGCTGGGCCATAGAAGTCAGAACCCCTTTTCCCCAGAACCAGCCATAAAACCTAAAATTATTACTCTAATTCCCCACCACCACCCACCTCTTCCTTTGTGTGTAAAAACTGTCTATAAAGAAATTATCCAATTCTACCCCCTTTATCATTTTTTACTGCATCTATTTGATTCTTCTCTCTTTTCTTCTTTATTAGAAGTTTATTTATTGCTAGCAGTCTATCAGTTTTGTTGATCTTTTCAAAAACAAGAAATGGGGAAAGGATTCCCTATTTAATAAATGGTGCTGGGAAAACTGGCTAGCCATATGTACAAAGCTGAAACTGGATCCCTTCCTTACACCTTATACTAAAATTAATTCAAGATGGATTAAAGACTTAAATGTTACACCTAAAACCATAAAAACCCTAGAAGAAAATCTAGGCAATACCATTCAGGACATAGGCATGGGCAAGGACTTCATGTCTAAAACACCAAAAGCAATGGCAACAAAAGCCAAAATTGACAAATGGGATCTAATTAAACTAAAGAGCTTCTGCACAGCAAAAGAAACTACCATCAGAGTGAACAGGCAACCTACAGAATGGGAGAAAATTTTTGCAATCTACCCATCTGACAAAGGGCTAATATCCAGAATCTACAAAGAACTTAAACAAATTTACAAGAAAAAATCAAACAACCACATCAAAAAGTGGGTGAAGGATATGAACAGACATTTCTCAAAAGAAGACATTTATGTAGCCAACAGACACATGAAAAAATGCTCATCATCACTGGCCATCAGAGAAATGCAAATCAAAACCACAATGAGATACCATCTCACACCAGTTAGAATGGTGATCATTAAAATGTCAGGAAACAACAGGTGCTGGAGAGGATGTGGAGAAATAGGAACACATTTACACTGTTGGTGGGACTGTAAACTAGTTCAACCATTGTGGAAGACAGTGTGGCGATTCCTCAAGGATCTAGAACTAGAAATACCATTTGACCCAGCCATCCCATTACTAGGTATGTACCCAAAGGATTATAAATCATGCTGCTATCAAGACACATGCACATGTAGGTTTATTGCGGTACTATTCACAATAGCAAAGACTTGGAACTAACCCAACTGTCCATTAATGATAGACTGGATTAAGAAAATGTGGCACATATACACCATGGAATACTATGCAGCCATAAAAAAGGATGAGTTCATGTCCTTTGTAGGGACACATATGAAGCTGGAAACCATCATTCTCAGAAAACTATCGCAAGGACAGAAACAAATACCACATGTTCTCACTCATAGGTGGGAACTGAACAATGAGAACACTTGGACACAGGATGGGAAACATCACACACTGGGGCCTGTCGTGGGGTGGGGGGAGGGGGGAGGGTTAGCATTAAGAGATATACCTAATGTAAATGACGAGTTAATGCGTGCAGCACACCAACATGGCACATGTATACATATGTAACAAACCTGCACAATGTGCACATGTACCCTAGAACTTAAAGTATAATAATAAAAATAAAAATAAAAAAAAGAAATTATCTGACTTACCTTGTTTAATTGTAGGTCATAAGAGCCCTAATCAAGAGAGGGTTCTGTCCCACACCCAGAAGGAAAGAATGTTGCTCAAAGAGGCCAAGAAGAATCCAGACAGAAAGGACGTGCTGGGTTTCCCCACTCAGTCTGTTGGCATTAGATCATACCTTTTGTCCAATTATATTTCTACAAAGCTATCCATACTTTGTTGAACCTAAGCATAAAAATGGACAGTTTTCCCTGTATCTTTGGGTCTTTATTCTGATGGCTCCCATGTCATGTAAAAAACTATGATCAAATAAATATATAAGTCTTTTCTCCTATTAATCTGCCTTTTGTCAGTGATTTTCAGCAAAACTTCAGACAGCAATGGGAAAGTTTTCCTTTGACCGCTACAGAACCTACATAATTCCAAACTCTTAGCTAAGTCCCATACTGCTGTTCTTCCAGGTATGAGACAGGTCCGAAGAACATTGTACTTAATTTAGCCAATAGCAGGGGTCAGAATTTTTTTTTTTTTTTGTAAAAGACAAGATTATAAATATTTTAGGCTTTGTGGTCCATATGGTCTCTGTTGCAACTACTCGATTGTGCTGTTATAGCAAGAAAATAATCATAGATAATACATAAATGAATGAGCATGGCTGTGATCCAATAAAACTCTGTGTACAAGATACAGGCATCAGAATGGATCTGGCCCTCAGGTGATAGTTTACCAACTCCTGACCAATAGAAAACTATTGAAGGGTTTAAGCAAGAAATGACATGATCAATTTTGGATAGCACTGCTCTAAACAGTCTGATTCATGCCAGAAACATCAACAGGGCATCCAAGTTTGGATTGGATGAAATGGCTGCTTCTAGCAAGTGTCAACAACTGAGACTCTATCATGTCTTTTTATACTTTCACTTGTCCCTCATTTCTTTATTTGTCAAATATTTACTTGATGAATTGTGTTAGTCTGTTCTCACACTGCTAATAAAGACATACCCAACTCTTGGTAATTTATAAAGGAAAGAGTTTTAATTGACTCCAGTTCAGCACGGCTGGGGAGGCCTCAGGAAACTTAGAATCATGGCAGAAGGGGAAGCAAACACATCCTTCTTCACATGGTGGCAGCAAGGAGAAGTGCTGAGCAAAAGTGGGGAAAGCCCCTTGTAAAACCACCAAATCTTGTGAGAACTCACTCACTATCATGAGAAGACCAGCATGAGGATAACTGCCCCCATGATTAAATTACCTCCCACCAGGTCCCTCCCATGACACGTGGGAATTATGGGAACTACAGTTCAAGATGAGATTGGGTGGAGACACAGCCAAACCATATAATGAATATTCATCAAATATTTATTCACAATAAATATATATCAAATATTCATCAAATAATATTAATCACTATGTTTCAGGCACTGTTTAGGTATTAGGGATATAATGACAAACAAAAGTAAAGTCACTTCTCTAATGATGCTTGCATTCTAGTGAGAGGAAGATAGACAAACATGTATATACACACACATAAAGCTATACAATAGGTTATAAGTGCTATAGAGAAACACAAATTAGGAATAAACAGTACTTGGAGGGTTAATTTTACATGAAGTGCTTAGGAAAAGTCACTCTGCTAATGAGACATTTTTACAAAGATGTGAATGAAATAAGAGAGTGAATCATGTGGATATACATGGGACAAACAAATATAAAATCCAGTGGTGTGAGTATTCCTGGAGCATTTGAAATGCAACAAGTATGTCAGTGTGGCTCCAATTAGCAAGTAAGGCATCATAGGAGATGAGGCCAGAAAAGTATCCAGGGGCCAGATCAGAATCAGATCAGGCCAGTTGCAGTGGCTCATGCCTGTAATCCCAGCACTTTGGGAGGCCAAGGCGGATGGATCACTTGAGACCAGGAGTTCAAGACCAGCCTGGCCAAGAGGGTGAAACCCCATGTCTACTAAAAATATAAAAATTAGCCTGGCATGGTGGCACACACCTATAATCCCAGCTACTTGGGAGCCTGAGGCGTGAGAATCTCTTGAGTTTGGAAGGTGGAGGTTGCAGTGAGCTGAGAGTGCACCACTGCACTCCAGCCTGGGCAATAAAGCGAGGCTCTGTCTCAAAAAAAAAAAAAAAAAAAAGAAAAATCAGAAGATCAAAAGAGGATATTTAAAGGATCTGGGGTCTGGTTTAAGGTGTGGATTTCAGTGTGGTATCCTGATCAAGACTGAGCAGTTTGTAACATAATGGTTTAAGATTGGTAGACACAAGGTCTTGAAGCACGCCTTGGTAAATAAACCGTTTAATATATAAATTGTTTTTCAGGAGAGCAGGCTGTTGTCTCAGATAAAGTGACTTGTAGGAATTTCCTGAAGCAAAGACTGAAACTATTTATTGGTTTGCAGTTTTATCATCCCTGGGAAAGGTTTTTTTTGGAACAAATAACTAAGTCATGTTGACACAGATGATCTTAGCTCTTAGTCCTAATTGCTGTGTCATATTGATACAGTTGGATGCATTTCTCACATATTGCATCATGATATGTACAAGTGATTGTCTTAGTCTGTTTGTGTTGCTATAGTAGAAAACCACAGACTAATAGACTGAGTAATTTATAGCAAATAGAAATGTATTGGCTCCCAGTTCTGGAGGCTGGGAAGTCCAATAACAATGTGCCACCATTTGGCAAGGGTCTTCTTGCTGCACCATCACATGGAAGAAGGGAAAAGAGAAAGAAGAGGGCCAAACTTGCCCTTGTATGAAAGGTATTAGTCCTACTTACGAGGGCAGAGCTCACATGCCCTAATCACTTCTTTAAAGTTTCATCTCTTAATACTGTAACAGTGGCAGTTAAATTGCCATATGAGTTTTGGAGGGAACAAACATTCAAACCATAGCAGGTACATTTCAAAGTACAAGGAAGAGACTCCAGTGCTAATACACTGAGCACCTATGTGAGGTCTTTTCCAAGCATCATCTAATTTAGTCTTTACAACATTCTTATATGGTAGGTACTAGGTTCAAAGATTCTACCTGAGAAAACTGAGGATCTGAGAGTTAACATGCCTGTCATAGTCCATTAATCTTGCTATAACAAAATACCACAGACTGGGTAATCTATAAATAATAAAAATTTATTTCTCACAATTCTGGAGGCTGGGAAGTCCAAGATCAAGATGCCAGCAGATTCAGTGTTAGGTGAGTGTTGCTCTCTCTGTGTCCAAGATGGTGCCTTCTTGCTGAAGCCACATGTGGCAGAGAGCAAAATGCAAAAGGACCTAGCTTGTTCCTTCCAGTCCTTTTACAAGGCACTAATCCATTCATGAAGGCAAAGCTCTCATGGCCTAAGAAACTTTCAAAGGCCAAACATCTTAACACTGTTACATTGGGGATTATGTTTCAACATAAACTTTGGAGGGCACACAAACATTCAAACCATAGCAATGCCCAAAGTCACATAATTAGAAAGTGACATAACCAGAATTAAAATCCAAGTCATTTTTTTTCTCCAAAGTTCATATACTTAGCCACTGTAAGACACGGCCTCCTATGAACCAAAACAATACGCAGTGTATTTTCAATCTTCAAAGGAAACTTGTCTGAAATTATGGGAAACTTCTTAGTCCTGGTGATACTTGCAGGAGGCAGCTAAGGGAGGATCCCTGGAGAATCTCCCAACCACCCCACAAGTGTTTACATCAGATGCTTTTATGCACATGAGAGAACCTGCCCAGGCCCTTGTCTGGACATGCCCACAATGGACTGGGGGCCGGCCTGCTCACTGGAAGAATGGGGTGGAGCCACTGGGGATTCGTTCCTTATGCAGTGGGGAGGAGCGTGGCCTCTTCAGGTTGTGTGTGTGGTGGCCTGGCATTCAATCTGTGAGGTGGATGCGTGTTGGAAGGACCCCTTTTGGTTTCTTTTTGCTCAGAGCTTTCTTTTAATAAATTCCGCTCTCCTCACCTTTCAATGTGTCCGTATGCCTAATTTTTCCTGGTCCTGTGACAAGAACCTGGATTTTAGCTGAACTAAGGAGCGAAAGATCCTGGATCATTTTGGTGACCCATACTGGTACATGAGGAAAGGTGAGTAAAATGCAGACCAAAAAATGTTTGTCCCTTTTGTTTCTGAGACTTTTTGTCCTTGGACTTCTTCTGAGGGTAAACTGTGCCCCACCTCGTTGCTCTCAGGGGTCAGCAGTGTCAGTCTCGGTCCAATCCAGAATTTCTATGGCATTTTCCTTCTTTTTTTGAGACTGTACTGGCACCTATCCTTTCTTTCACAATATTGGGGGTGTTTCACCCCCACCCCAATGGCTGCAGGCATGACTCCCTGCTCCCCTCCCCTCCCAGGTGGGGCTGGAGCACATGGCCCAAGGCCCCCACGTGGCAGGCTGGCCAGTGTTCCCCACCACACGTCCATGATGTCTTCCCCTCACCTGGCCTCCCCTCCCCTAGCTGAGGGGTCCAGCTCTGAGCCCCAGGGAAGAAACAGCAATTAAGTTTTTCTCCCTGTTGGAAGAAACCATTTACATAAGAACAAGCAGTTCTTTCCCCAGGCATCTTTCTGATATGATTTGGCTGTGCCCCACGAAAATCTCATCTTGAATTGTAGTTCCCATAATACCCAAGTGTTGTGGGTGGGACCCTGTGGGAGATAATTGAATCATGAGGGCAGTTTCTCCCATACTGGCCTCATGGTAGTAAATAAGTCTCACAACATCTGATGGTTTTAAAAGGGGAAACTCCTTTCACCTGATTCTCATTTTCTCTTGCCGCCACCATGTAAGAGGTGCTTTTCACTTTCTGCCATGATTGTAAGGCCTCCCCAACCACATAGAACTGTGAATCCATTAAGCCTATTTTTCTTCCCAGTCTTGGATATGTCTTCATCAGCAGTGTGAAAACAAGACTAATACACTTTCCAACTCTGCACTTTAAGCTGTTTTTTTCTTTTCTCCACTAGGCCAGGCATTAACTTTTATGTGACAGGCTTTTTTATTTTCCTTTTAGAAGACGTTTGACTAGGCCAGGATCCCAACTATCACTGTTTATATTCTCTGTAAAGTTTTAATTATATTTAAAAAAAAAAAAGGATTTTTGAGGTTGGTCTTAAGCTATACTCAATCTGGTGTGTTTTGCATATTTTTCTTTATGGTTCTGTCGGAAAGAGGGGTACCTTAGGATGGGATGTAGGCCTAGGATTACATAGGTCCACTGTTCAAGCCCAGCAAACTGGTCAGTAGCAAACTTTGCTGAAGGCCTCCATCTTGTTTTAAATTATTGGGAGTGTGACCTGTAACCACATGGCAATGCTTTGTTTCAGCCTCCACCATTTACAGTGGTGTCCCAGGTTCAATCCTGGCTTAGGGAATGAGTCCTTTCTGGTTTGATATCTGTGTGACCTTTGCCATTTGTCGATTCTCTTCCCCTCCATGAACCACCTTGTATTTTCCTTTCTTGGAGTAGTTGGGAGGTTACCTTTGGTAAAGTTCAAAAGCCAGAAATATTGGCCACTTGGCATGGCTAAAGTCGGGTAATAAGGGACTTAAAAGGATTTTCTTAAAGAGCGCTCAGCTTAATTAAAAGTGGATATCCAAGTTATGGGTATATTTAAAAGGACTTTATGGTTTTCTCTTCTTGGATCTTGTTTTGCTGGGAAAAGGTTTTTTTCTCAGTCGACTGAATTCCATTTTGCCTTGCCACTCTTACTGAATGCATGAGAGGTTCTAAGATAATTTCTGATGGCCTGGGACTCTTGGGAAAAACAGAAAAGGCACCACAGATTCAATTTTTAGAGACACCTGTTTTCCTTATGGAGTGCCAGGAATTAGAGGTGTATAGATCCCTCCCAAAATCTGTTTTTGTCTTCCAGCTACACTTGTTTATTAGACCCTAGAAACTACATGCTTTCCTAGCCTTGCTCTTAAAGAGCTCCACCCAGAAGCCAATAATGCAATTAGGAGATTGGCAAAGGAAAAATTTTATAGCTACTGGATCTTCTTCTGCCTGTCTGTGTGGTTATACATGTGTTGTGTGTGTGATGTCTATAAAAAAGAGCTCTAATTAATTGACTTAAAGAAGGATAAGGGCTTGGATGAAATATTTTTTAAAGGGAAGATAAAAGCTATGGTACTTTTTAGTTCATGTGACTTTAATCTTTCAGAAATAAAAACAGCCTTAAAGATTATTGGTAAAATGCAGATGTTGTCAAAATGTAAATTTTTGCCTAGGTGTATCACATTTATTGACTTGTGTATGTTAAACCATCACCATCCCTGCATCTCTGGTATGAAACCCAGTTAATGATGGTGGATTATCTTTTTGATATGTTGTTGGATTCAGTTAGCTAGTATTTTGTTAGGGATTTTAGTGTCTATGTTCATCAGGGATATCAATCTGCACTTTTCTTTTTTGGTTATGTCCTTTCCTGGTTTTGGTATTAGGGTTATGCTGGCTTCATAGAATGAATTAGTAAGGGTTCCCTCTTACTCTATCTTGTGGAATAGTGTCAAAAAGATTGGTACCAATTCTTCTTTGAATGTCTGGTAGAATTCTGCTGTGAATCTGTCTGGTCCTGGACTTTTTTTGTTGATAATTGTTTAATTACCATTCCAATCTTGCTGCTTGTTATTGTTGTGTTCAGGGTATCTAATTCTTCCTGATTTAAGCTGGGAGGGTTGTATTTTTCCAGGAATGTATCCATCTCTTCTAGGTTTTCAAGTTTATGTGTGTAAAGGTGTTCATAGTAGCCTTGGATGATCTTTTGGATTTCTGTGGTGTCAGTTGTAAAAGCTCCCATTTCATTTATTATTGAGGTTATTTGGATTTTCTCTCTTCTTTTCTTGGTTAAGCTTGCTAATTGTCTATCAATTTTATTTATCTGTTCAAAGAATGAGCATTTTGTTTCATTAATCTTTTGGGGTTTTTTTGTTTGTTTCAATTTCATTTAGTTCTGCTCTGATTTGGTTATTTCCTTTATTCTGCTAGGTTTGGGTTTGGTTTGTTCTTGTTTCTCTAGATCCTTGAGGTGTGACCTTAGACTGTCAGTTTGTGCTCTTTCAGTCTTTTTGATGCAGGCATTTAGGGCTATGAACTTTCCTCTTAGCACCGCCTTTGGTGTATCCCAAAAGTTTTGATAGGTTGTGTCACTACTGTCGTTCAGTTCGAAGAATTTTTTAGTTTGCATCTTGATTTTGTTTTTGACCCAGTGATCATTCAGGAGCAGGTTATTTAATTTCCATGTATTTGCATGGTTTTGAAGGTTCCCTTTGGAGTTGATTTCCAGTTTTATTCCACTGTGCTCTGAGAGAGTGCTTGGTATAATTTCAATTTTCTTAAATCTATCAGGCTCATTTTGTGGCCTATCGTATGGTCTATCTTGGAGAAAGTTCCATGTGCTGTTGAATAGAATGTGTATTCTGCAGTTATTGGATGAAATGTTCTGTATATATTTGTTAACGTCCATTTGTTTCAAGGTATAGTTTAAACCCATTGTTTCTTTATTGATTTTCTGTCTTGATGACCTGTCTAGTGCTGTCAGTGGGGTATTGAAATCCCCCACTATTAATCTGTTGCTGTCTATCTCATTTCTTAGGTCTACTAGTAATTGTTTTATAAATTTGGGCGCTCCAGTGTTACGTGCATATATGTTTAGGATTATGATATTTTCCTGTTGGACAAGGCCTTTTACCATTATATAATATCCCTCCTTGTCTTTTTTTAACTGCTGTTACTTTAAAGTTTGTTTTGTCTGAAATAAGAATAGCTACTCCTGCTTGCTTTTAAAGTTCATTTGCATGAAATGCCTTTTTTCCACCCCTCATCCTGGGTTGTAAATTCCCTTTTTCCTTGTTATATTTGAAGTTGAGCCCAATCTCTCTCCCCAAATGCAAAACCCCATTACAGTGGTCCCTATACCTATTGCAACAGTTCTGAATATAGTCTGCCTCACTGTTCTTTAACAAGTGTCATGAATAATTTTTATTTAACAATAATAAAATAATACAACATAATAATATATTTTATCTTTAGAATGTGCTATTACTTAACTCCTTTAATCTTCACCTTCATCCAGTAGGATAGTCATTATTGTTAGTTATCCCTACTATCCAGATAAGGAAGCTGAGGCACTGAGCTTTTAGGTACCTCACCTGGGTCACATAGCTAACAATAACAACAACAACAAAACCTCAAATGGACGTCTGCCAAGGCTCAATGCTACGCCTTCAAAACATTAAGCCAGGTGTTATTCAGACATAAAATAATCAGAAACGGAGGTTCCACCCATAGATATTCAACAAGTTCAAACAAACAGCTGCACTGAACCATTTTTACCTCTAAAAGTGTGGATCACAGGGGCATCCGAACCCTGCATTTCAAGTACAGTTTACAAATGATTTCACCAAGTGTTTTCTAATCTGAATAAAGGAAGACAAGGAAGCAGGGATAAAACACAAAACTTAAATTTAGTAAAAGGGCCACAAAAGGATGCTGTTGAATCCCTGTGGGGTTTCTTTGTGGGTGTCTGAAAATGGGAAGGAGATAGAAGGCAGAAGGGAGCTCTGTGTGTGATATAAATGACCACAACTCAATGTTTAGGAAGACATTCTAAAGGGAGAAACTTCCTCCTGTAGGACAAAAGAGGATAACAATAATAGCAAACATTAACTGAGTGCTTACTGCATGCCAGGCACCAAGCATGGTTCTAAGTGTTATTGTTTTTTAATCATTACATGATTTGGTCTGATTTGATCTTCACGACAACTCTATAAGGCATATTTTGAGAAATTAGCCCTGTCTTGTATGGAGAAACACAATGTAAGCTCAAAGGGAAATAATCTGAAAGGACAACTGCTGCATTTACACAAAACAATATTAGGAAAATAAAGATTAATGGCTCTTGCCTATAGATTTCTATTTGTACAATTGCAGGAGAAAAGGGTTTTAAAATTTACCCAAATAAAACTGTACCTATTAGTTTGCAGTTAATTATTGAAAATGAAAGACGATTATATCACACTCTTCCCCAACTCTTCAAATTGGATAGCATTTCTATAAAATGAGTGTTTAGAGATTTCTAAAATAAAAACAATACAATAGAGGAACAACAAAGAAAAACACCTCAAGGTATCTGAATTGTTTCCGGATAAATGAATGTGTTTTTAAGAAATATTCAAGCAAATATTGAAAATAATTCAAGCAGAGAAAGAGAGAAATGATATATTTTCTTCTTATAACTATAAATGTGTTATATATGTATAGTGTAGGAGTCCAGAATATGCCACCCCAAAATATGCCTCTTTGGCATAAGGACTATTTTCAGTTGATTATTCTAAGAAACTACAGACACAGGAGAAGCTCTAAAAACAGAGAAGTTACCCTTTTGTAAGAGAAATTCACATCTATTAAAAAAAAACTCCATTTGTAAGGGTGTCTCCCACTCCATACCAGAAAGAGAAGGCTTACTCTAAATCACTAGAAACTCTTATCAGTGGAGAAGGTACCTGCTTAAATTTGCATAAAAAATGTTACCCTTGTTTACCATGTTTTTTCTAGTCACATTCCCATTAACTGCTTCCCCTCCACACCCTTCTTTCTTTGTTTCAACTGAAGATAGTATTTAAGCCTGAATTCAAAGCCATTTTTTTGAGATTTACTTTTTGCTCTCAGTATCTCCCAATGTATACATAAGACATACATGTTAATAAACTTTTTTGTTTTTCTCTTGTTAATCTGTCTTTTGTTACGGGGGTCTATCCCAACTAAGAACTATGAAGCATAGTGGTAAAAATATTTTTTTCCTCCCCTACAATAAAATGATCTCTTTAGGTTACATTGAAAAACTGAGGTGAAGAGATATTCTTCCCATATTAAATCAATCACCATAGACCTTCAAAAGAAAAAATATAAATGGAAGAAAGTTTTATTTTTAATGAAATAAGGAAGGAGCCACACAACAAACTATAACCAAAAAGAATATGTTGGAGCTCAAAAACTGATACCTCAAAATATGACATTTGGTTACGGTGAACTGAAGAAGCTTTAAGGTCCCTCTGACTTTCCTCACTTCCCATAATAGTCTCTCTTAAAGCATAGGATATGCCGGGCACGGTGGCTCATGCCTGTAATCCCAGCACTTTGGGAGGCCGAGGCGGGCGGATCACTTGAGGTCGGGAGTTCTAGAACAGCCTGACCAACATGAAGTAACCCCATCTCTACTAAAAATACAAAATTAGTCGGGCGTGTTGGCGCATGCCTGTAATCCCAGCTACTTGGGAGGCTGAGGCAGGAGAATCACTTGAACCTGGGAGGCAGAGGTTGTGGTGAGCCGAGATCGCGCCATTGCACTCCAGCCTGGACGACAAGAGTGAAACTCCGTCTCAAAAAAAAAAAAAAAAAAGTATAGGATAAAGTTGTTCTCTGAAGTTCCTTTATCTGCCTAAAGTCTGAACTCACCAAGGAAAACAATGGATTTTTCTTCCCCTCCCTGTTATCTCATTACCTATTGCAGAAAAAAAGACCAAGAATGTAACCACACCTGAACAGACTCTATAAGATAATGTCTGTCTCTTAGACTCATTCACATTCTAAAGAGAACCACTTACCAGGTAATCTCTGTTCCCCAACCATTCATTCTCTCTAGTAATCCTTTACTGCTCCTCAATAGAATTTCTCTTGTTTTGCAAGGATCCAAGCTCCCATTCTTTCTGTAACTTTAAGATGGTATATAAGGGCCTGATGTGGTGGCTCACCCCTGTAATCTAAGCACTTTGGGAGGTCGAGGTGAGATTGCTTAAGGCCAGTTCAAGACCAGCCTGGGCAACATAGTCTGACCCTGTCTCTACAAAAAAGATAAAAGAAATAGCCAGGCATGGTGGCATGTGCCTGTAGTCCCAGCTACCTGGGAGGCTGAGCAGGAGGATAGCTTGACCTACAAGTTGGAGGCTATAATGAGCTATGATCACGTCACTGCATTACAGTCTGAGTGACAGAGCAAAACCCCATCTCTAAAAATAAATGAATACATTTTAAAAGATAAGCTTATATAAGCTTCTGTACTTCACTGGGGGATTGGATCTTCATTCTGAAGGCTCCTTTGTATACACGTTAAATAAATATGTATACCTATTCTCCTATTAATCAATATGCCTTATGCCAGTGATTTTTAGGGAAACTTCAGTGGGCCAAGGGCCTTGCCCCCTACAAATACCAGCCAAATGCAGTGGAACTGAAACCTAAACAGGGATAGATTCCAAGATAGACCTAAAATTCTCCACATATTAAAGAGCATTGTTAAGTATCAATGATATACCATATACCAAGAAATATTCTAAGTGGTAACTAATTTAATCCTGACAACCCTGTGAGATAGGTAATATTATTTTCCCTATTTACAAGCAATGAAACAGAGGCATAGAGATGGTAAGTAACTTGCCCAAGATCACAAAACTACTGGTTATTAAAACTGAAGTTTGAACTCTGGAACTTGAATAGAGCACAGAGCTCTCCAAAAAGAAGTGGCAGAAAAATCCCTCACTTAACAAAGAAAGTTCTAATATAAGGCTGGGCTGGACTGAGAGTGCCTCCTTGAAGCCACTCCAACACAGAGAGGCAAGGGAGGCAGCCTTGAACAAAAAAAGTCCCAGAAAAAACAGGTGGTCAGCATGGCAGAAAGAGGCTGGGGGTGGGGGACGGCAACCAATTTGTAGCTGTTAATCTTTGTCAGGAGAAGAAGAGCAAGTGCCAAGTCATCACTCAAGAAGCCTGTGGCACGTGGGGCTTTACTGCAAGACTATCAGGCCAGTCTTGTCAGACTGCACTGCAAAATCCATGTAAACCATCTCTGAGAC
Source organism: Pan paniscus (assembly GCF_029289425.2). Lineage (NCBI taxonomy): Eukaryota > Metazoa > Chordata > Mammalia > Primates > Hominidae > Pan > Pan paniscus. Next base: position 44,844,203 of record NC_073272.2, read on the forward strand.
TCTTGATTTAAATCCAAGCAAGCTGAAACCTCATGTTCCCTTAACCACACAATTTTTTTTTTAGCAAATAAGTGATCTATAACAAATGTCTTACAGAATATTTTGAAGATACTTTTTATAACATGAGGCTGAGGATGGATTACTGACAATTCATAGAGTTGGTTTGGCCTTAGAAAATAAGGTGGTGGGGAGAGAAAACAGTAGAGGGATCCCTCCTTCACTCCTTTAGCCAAAATAAATTCCAAAGATGTGAAATGTTTAAATATAACGAAATGAAATTTTTAAAACCCTAGAAGATACCATGAGAGATTTTAAACGATAAATTTAGGATGTTTGATCAAAAAAGCTTAGAGACCTCTACAATGTCAGTTAAAAAGAAAAGCATATGTCCCCTTCCCCAGTGCATCTGTTTCTTTAGTGTATTTATTATACATATATGTATATAAAATATATGAAACATGGATTTATTTATACAATTATAAATAGTCACTCACCACACTCTAACATTTACGTATCTATATACAGCTATATAGATATAAAGATATAGATAGATATAAATATAATCCTCACAACTCTAAGAGGCACATGTTTAGAAACAAGCTGCTCTGTCTTTAAAGAGTTAATGTGTAATAATGCTAAACTACAAATAATGCTTCCTTTCATCCTATATAATGTATATATAGTCATGCATCACTTAATGAGGAGGATATGTTCTCAGAAATGCATTGTTAGGCAATTTTGTTGTCGTGCAAACATCAGAGAGTGCACTTACACAAACCTGGATGGGATAGCCTACTAGACACCTAGGCTATATGGTATAGCATGTTGCTTCTAGGCTATGAACCTATACAGTACATTACTTTAGTGAATACTGTAGGAAATTGCTACAAAATGGTAAACACTTGTGTATCTAAGCCTAGAAAAGGTACAGTAAAAATATGGTATTATAATATTATGGGATCATCATCAATATATGCAAAACTATTGTTGCCTGAAATGTTATGTTGTACATAACTGTATATATGTATATATACAGTCCTCCCTCACTGTCCATGGGCGATTGGCTCCAGGACTTCCTTTAAATACCAAAATTCATGGATGCTCAAGTCCCTGATGTAAAATGCCTTAGTATTTATGTGTAACCTATGCACATCTCCCCACATACTTTAAATCATCTGTAGATTGCTTATAATACCTAATATAATGTGCTATAAAAACAGTTGTTTTATTATATTGCTTATAAAATAATGACAAGAAAAAATGTCTTTACGGACCCAATTAAAAAAAAATTCTATCTGTGGTTGTTTGAATTCATGGGTGCATTACCCACAGATACAGAGGGCCGAGCTTACATAAAAAATGAACACAAAATACGTAATCTTAGGTTGAGGTGAACCAGCATTTACAATTTTAGGCATAAATCCATGTTTCAAATAGTCTTCTTGATAATCTTGAATATTTTAGGCAAACTTCTTATCAGATCTGATGAGACTGTATGTATTTTTCACCCTGCAGTACAGTTGAACAGAAACAAAGAGAGTATCAAAGGGCCAAGAACAGGAGGACAAATCATATCCTTGTAACATTCTCTGGCTGGCATGCTGTTATTCATGTAGTGGACACCACTACTGTGTTACAATGTTGCTGACATGGCCTCAGTGACTGTGAGGACTCCCTAACATTCCCTGTGTCACTGAGTTACTCTTTCCCATCTCAAATTGCAGACCCCCATGATGGAATCTGAATTACTGGTATATGCCTGGCTACCATGGGGCAGAGAGAGGGAGGACAATTTCAGCTTTCTAAATGCAAGACAAGGCTCCATACGAAATGAGAGAATCTCAACAATAGGAAGGAATTGGGTGCTATACAGCTGTGACAAGGAACATTGTCCACTATTGCATGTCTCAGCAATTCATAGTGGCTGAGAGCATGGGCACAGAGTCAACAGACTGAGACCAAAACTATCATTTGCTAGTCCCATGACATGACTGCTCTTAATAGGGTTCCACCAGAGAATTAAGCACTAACACTCCAAAACAATTGTTCTATACAATGCATTAATTTATTTCCTATGTTACTAGAATGGTGTTAGTTATACGTTCTTGGAAGAATTGAGGAAATAGTCACTCCAGTCGTTTTCTATAGGGCTTAATTATCTCACTGAACCTCTTGTGAGAGAAGCTGCAAGCTTAGATAAATTATTTACTTTTTCTACGCCCGTTTTCTCTTTTAATTTCTAAAGTATAGACAAAAATTGTACCTTGTTCATAATTATTTAAAGATAATGTAATAAGCTAAAACATGTAAAGAACTTAGAACAATGCAAGGCACAATAGTAAATGCCATTTCTATCAATATCATATCCATATTTATATTTTTCACTTCTACCTGTAGCATGGGTGCTCAGTAAATAGTTGAGGAATGAATGGATATATGCCTGGGTGAAGAAGAACAGTAGTGGTGTGCAGAGTAAATTAGGTGAGACAGGAAGCAGAAAGGCTGTTTGGAACCTGCTTGAATAATAACACAAAAAGGTAAGTAAAGAGGTTTTGAAACAGGGAGACAGCACTGAAAATTGAGAGAACAGAGAGATTATTCCACAAGTCTTGGAATCTGATAGGGTGTGGGGAGTGGAAATAACACAAACTTATGAGCTTGGGTAACTGAGTAAATGGATGGTGGTGTCATTCACAGAAAGAAAAAAAAAAACTTCCAGAGAGAGGTGATGAGCTGAGTTTGGAACATTCAGGTAACTAACCTTATAAGTAGTGTGAAAGAGGGGATATTTATTCAAAAAGATTTTTGTTACCTTTTTCCATTTATCTTTTTAACATTTTTACTTTGTTTAAATCCAAAGGACCTTCCAAGCAGGACTGCATTCAAACCATTCCAAGAAAAGTGCCATATTTGGTGGTTGGGTTGTATGGTTGCAAGTCATAGAAACAACTGTTATTAGCTTAGGAAGAAGAAGTAGAAGGGTGCAGGAATTTATTGTGGTAATATAGGGGGATACTGTGGAAATAATTGGAAAGAATACATTAAAACCTCAGAAAGAGTATAGTTGGGAAAGAAAGCCATCAGGTACCCAGAAAGGACTCTGTCATAGGGTTTTCTTTCTTGTGTTGGCCTCCTTATTCTCTCTCTGCAGACTTGTTATTTCTGCTACACAGTCCACATGCTGAGAGGTGGCCATGCGACTTGTAGCAGATATCAGTGTTCTGCCCAAATACCTTCCAATTCCAATTTGTCTCTTTTGTGGATCCCCTAGCTTTGGTATGTTTTTGAGGTAGAAGATCAGAGGACTTATTTCCTAGTCCCAACCGGATGAAACAAAGAAACTTGCTGGAACCAACAAATGGTGCTGAAAGCAACCTCTAATTGCCCTCATTGCTCATTAGCATAAGACACTCCCATCACCACCATGACAGTTTACAAATGCCATGACAATGACCCAGATGTTACCACCCCTTTCAATGGCAACTACCTGGAAGTTAATGCTCCTTTTCTAGAGATTTTGGCATAGCCCACCCCTTAATTTGCATGTAATTAAAAGTAGATATAAATACAGCTAGCCAATAGCCCACAAGTGCCAACTCTGGGCACACTGCCTATGCATTAGTCCTGTTCCACAAAAAGCAGTACTGGTTCAATAAAAGGTGCTGTCTTTCACTGCTGGTTCATTATTGAATTCTTTCTTGAGAAAAGCCAAGAACCCTCCTAAGCTAAGCCCCAAATTTGGGGGCTAGCCCACCTGCATCCCTTTCCCTCCCCTCCCCAGTATACATTTTGTACACTGGCTCAAAGGGTGAATTTAATTTCCAGTCTCAGTGGTAGCTAATTTGAACCTGATTTGAAATTGATTGTTTTCAAGCAGATACTAGTATGTATGCATTTATTAATAGACAGGCACTGAGTCTCATTTTTCTTCTACTTTCTCTGCTAATCTGTTCATGAAATGTGATTTTCAGCAACCATGTACATACATGCAATGTATTAGTCTGTTTTCACACTGCTGTAAAGAACTACCTGAGATTGGGTAATTTATAAAGGAAAGAGGTTTAATTGGCTCACAGTTCTGCACGGTTGGAGAGACCTCAGGAAACACAATCATGGCAGAAGGCGAATGGGAAGCAAGACACATCTTACATGGCAGCAGGACAGACAGAGCAATGGAGGAGACTGCCGAATACTTTTAAACCATCAGATCTCATAGGAACTCCCTCATTATCACGAGAACAGCATGGGGGAAACTGACCCCATGATCCAATCACCTCCCACCAGGTCCCTCTCTTGACACATGGGGATTACAATTAGAGGTGAGATTTGGGTGGGGACACAAAGCAAAATCATATCATGCAATGAGATGAAATGGAATTTGTTTATTTTGATATCCATCTAATTTTGTTTCTTTTTTTGAGACATAGTCTTGCTCCATTGCCCAGGCTAGAGTGCAATGGCACAATCTCAGCTTACTGCAACCTCTGCCTCCCAGGTTCAAGCAATTCTCCTGCCTCAGCCTCCCAAGTAGCTGGGACTACAGGTGTGTGCCACCATGCCCAGCTAATTTTTGTATTTTTAGTAGAGACGGGGTTTCATCATGTTGGCCAGGCTGGTCTCGAACTCCTGACCTCAGGTGATCCACCCGCCTCAGCCTCTCAAAGTGCTGAGATTACAGGCGTGAGCCACTGCGCCCAGCCTAACTTTTCTTTTTAAATAACATTTATTTTCTCTTTTAGGGCATAGGAATTGTAGTTCACACCTACAATTCTGTTTAGAGGACTGCCAAGAGAGTCTTGGAGTCCCATTTGCTGGGATGTAGCAGAGATGAAAGTGCCTGGGGATTTACATTCCCCCACCACCCCCAAGGCAGTCCTTAGTCAATGATAATTGCTGAAAGCATAGGCATGCCCTGTTTGCTTGTCTCTAATCAGAAAAACTCCAAAATGTAACTCACACTCCAGGGTTCCGTTGCAGGATAAAATTGAGTAATCCAACCTTCTATGGAACTTTTGCTTCCTCCTTTATCCTGCCTTGTTTCCATTAGTGCCTTACTGATTTTTCCTGTGAGCACTTAATGATTTGATTGCAGTCGTATCCTCATCTCAGGGTCAGCTTCATGGGAACCCAACTGTTATGGCTTGAATTGTATCCCTCAATAAAGATATGTTGGAAATAAAGTCCTTGCAGATGTAATTAGTTAAGACGAGGCAATTAGGGTGGACTCTATTCTAATATGACTGCTATCTTTATAAAAGGGGGAAATTTGGATATGGAGGCAGACATGCACAGAGGGAAGATATACAAGGTGAAGATGGCCCTGTAACTAGAGTACTGCATCCACGAGTTAAGGAATGACAAGGACTGCTGGCAAACACCAGAAGCTAGGAGAAGCAAGGAAGGATGAGAGAAAACTCAGAGCAGGGCCATGACTTTAGACTTCTGGCTTCCAGAACTGTGAGAGAATAAATTTCTATTGTTTTAAGCCACCAAGCTTTTGGTACTTTTCTTACAGCAGCCCTAGGAACCTAATGCATTAATTAACAACAGCCATGTGCCCAAGATTTTACACCTTTTCTCTTTCAGAGTTCAGTACAGACTGACACAAAATTATCTTAGCTCCTATTCCAGATTCTCAGAGTATAGATTCTGACTGGATTACCCTGGTCCTTGAAGTATACCTAGGAGATGGAATAACATTGTATAAGCATCCATGTTGTCATTAAGAGGAAAGAGTTTCCATTAAAACAGGTAATTTTTTGTTCCATGGGCTGCAAAGAGATCTTTCAAATGGCCACTACAAAAAGATTTCTCAGAATGGAATTTTCTGAGAAAAATTGTACAGTCCTAATGCCAAACTAGCATGTATCCAACAAGAAATGATGAAGAAGTTTGATTACCTTTTCAAATTCGGATGATGTTATAAATGTATAGGGTTTCCAAAACATGCAATTTGAAAAAGCTTCAAAGTTGATTAGTGTTGCCATTTTGACTTCCTGATTTGGCTTCTGAATGGCAACAATGCATGCTACAGAATAATGTTAATTCAGAATGAACAACAAATCTTGCTGTGCAGCGGAACATGAAGTCAATTTATGTCAAATGTTGTTGCACAGGGATTGAAAATAAACAGAAATCTGATCAGTATATCTATGAATTTACTTAGCAGAACAGTATTTTATCTTTTAAGCCAATTCTAAAAGGGAAAAGAAAAGAGAGTTTCCTTTTCTTTTTTCTTATGATTCAAGCTAGAAGTAGAACATTTTGTACACTGGCTCAGAGGGTGAATTTCATTTCCACTCTCAGCAGCAGCCAATTTGAACCTGATTCGAAGTTGATTGTTTTCAAGCAGTTCCTCGTATATATGCATTTATTAATAGATAAGCACTGAGTCTTATTTTTCTTCTACTTCCTCTACTAATCCAGTTATGAAATGTGATTTTCAGCAACCCTGAACATACATGCAATAAGATGAAATGTAATTTGCTTATTTCAATATCCATCCAACTTTTCTTTTTAAATAACATTTATTTTCTCTTTTAGGACAAGAATTTCAAAGAAGGGAACCTGCATACTTGAAGTTTCTTTGTGAGTGGAAGTAGTGGCTTTCCACTATCCATATATTTGTATATACAAATTTTTGATGATCATTGTCAGTTACCCAGAAACAGACCGCAAGATGAGGATTCAGGTGCAAGTTGTTTATGAAGGAAGTGCTGCCAGGAGAATCTTGTAAAAGAGTGAGAAAAACAGGAGAGGAAAGAGGAAGAAGCAAGCAATTGTGTGGTTTTAGGCCAGGTCCTTACCTCAGCCTAATCCTGCGTAAATCACAGCTCAGAGTTAGAGCTGTTTCAAGGAAAGTAGCTGGGCTTTATAACTCCTGCACCAGCCAGTCCTGGAATAAGGGTCACTGGCTTTAGGGTGGGGGTAAAAGGGCAGTTTGTGAACTCCCAGGCACTTCAAACTTTTTGCTGTTGAGGCAAAGCAAACCCAGTAGCCCAAGAGTGGGCCTTCAAAGAGAAACACAGCTGTGTGATTTGAAGGAAAAACACACAGTAACTGGAAAAACGATGCTCTGAAATGCTAAAAGAGACTCAGCAGTATACTTAGTGACATCCCTATGCCAGGTACCTTCCAATTGATTTCATTAGGATAGAAAGTACAGCTTTTTGGTTTACCGCCTCCCCAAGCTTAGACAGCCTGCTTTAGTCTTCTGCACCATAGCCCCCACACTTAGCCCAAACTCCTGGGTTACCACATCTCAGCCTGGACTTCAATGTCCTTGGTCCTCAGTAATCTGGCAGGGTGGATCCAATATAGACTATTTTTTCCTTTTTAACTTGAAATCTGATTGACTTGTGACCCTGGCTTAATTGAAGGCAAAACTTTATCTTTGATAATACTGCAAAATTGAACTTGCCAAAATTATTATTTTAGACAATATGTTTTAAACATCAGGAAAAATTTAGTCTATTTATTAAGCCTTTCACTATGCATTCAGAAATTTCCATTAATAATACCATATTTCCTCAAGTCTCTCTGCCACGACCCTCATGTATGTATTCATTTCTGACGAAATCTGAAAAAAATATATAGGTCTGCTTCTACAGCAACCTTCCCCATAGGCTGCTACAATCAAAAACAATAATCTAGGTGGGCTATAAACACTGCACCTCACCATCACAGTGTCCAAGTAGAATTGTTATAACTTGGCAAAATGAACCCAAGTTTTGTCCTCAGCTCCTCTTTTCTTTCTAGGATTTATACATGCTTGGGAATGTCTGGAATCCTGAGGAGGCAGTCAGAGAAATATCTCCTTATGTGAGAGTTTGATTTGCCTCCTGGGAAGGACTTTCCATCAGGGAAAAAGAGTCAGATGGATAGAATATGGCCAAGGGCAGTGGACAGGATCTGAGGGAAAAGGACAATCTTATCACAATCCAAGAATAAAATCATATTGTTGGTATCTTTTGTGACCGTCTTCTTTAGCTTAACATTGTTTGTGACAGTTGGATATAGCCATTCTCCCTTCGTTTACCTTTCTATACTTTCTGGATGCAACACAATTTGTTTGTCTAGTGTACCATTGAGTACATGTAGATTGTTTCCAAAAACAAAGTCAGTTATTTCAGTCCTGACTCAGTCCTCCAGTCCAGCTCCCAGGAACTCACGCATAAGCCTCATTATGAGGAGGCACTATTACAGGAGAAAGAAAGAGTTAATATGTAAGGACATTGGTGTGATAAGACATCAACCATGTTAGTTCCAGCATTTTTGTTGGTGATGCCAGATAGCATGGCATTGCTGGCTTATCTCTTCTAGCAATCCTAGGCACTCTTTCTGTCACAATTTATAATCTGTTTATCTAAAGCCACCCCCTTTAACCTAGGAGACAAAATATGTTGTGTTCAGAAAATGCTCACTAAATCACAGTCCAAGATTGAGGGCCCTGAGGCAGCACCTCACAAGGATGCTATTAGAGGAGGCCTCAGTGATTTTGAAGATGAGGGCTGGGCACAGCCACCTCTGCTCAGACTTTGTGGGCATGTCAGTGGCAACAGGAGCAGCAGGTCTGTGTGAGTATGCACTGCTAGTTACCACCTTGTGCCTCATTTAACTGCTTGGAAAAAAAACAAAAGGGAGATGGAGTCAAGGGTAATAAGAAAAATACATAAAGTTTATAAAGTAATTAAGTATCAAACACTTGTTTAAAACTAGTAGGACACCTGAGTTCTGTTATTTTTACCACCTGTGTTAATAATAATAATCAAACAATGCCTACACCAAAGTACCCTACTATGGTCCCCCTTGCCATCACATTCTTCTCTCATTCTCCCAGTGACAACCATGGTCTAGCCATCTGTGATGATTATTTTCTTCATTTTCTTTACAGATTTTCAACTTAAGTATGGATTCAAACTGCATGACATAGTTTGGCTTGCCTTGCTTTTGAACTTTTACATGAATAAAGTCATATTGTTAGTGTCTTTTGTGACTGTCTTCTTTAGCTTAACAATGCTTGTGACAGTTGGATATAGCCATTCTCCCCTGGTTTTCCTTTTTGTATTTTCTGGATGCAACACAATTTGTTTGTCTAGTGTACTATTGAGTACATGTAGATTGTTTCCAGTTATTGGCTTTATGAACAATACTGCTTAAATACTCTGTATTCAAGTGCACACATGAAAGAATTTCTCTCAGGTATATCACCAGTAGTCGGATACAATTTCAGTTTTACTAGAGAATGCCAAAATTGTTTCAAAAGTGGCTAGACCAATTTATCCTCCCTCCAGCAGTACCTGGGAATTCCTGTTGCTCCATGTCATCACCAGTCTGAATTGTCAGACTTTCAGTGTGTGTTAATCTGTTGAATATTGTGATGTTTAATGTTTATTTCCTTGATTACTGATTAGGTTATCAAATATATTTCTGAGTGCCTTGATTTTTATGCAATTGTAAATAGTATATATTATTTTGAGACAGGGTCTCACTCTGTTGCCCAGGCTGAGAGTCCAGTGGTGCAATCTTGGCTCACTGCAGCCTCTACCTTCTGAGTTCAAGTGATCCTCCCACCTCAGCCTCCCAAGTAGCTGGGACTACAGGCATGCACCACCACGCCCAAGCTACTTTTTGTATTTTTAGTAGAGACAAGGTTTCACCATGTTGTTCAGGCTAGTCTTGAACTCCTGATCTCACCTCAGCCTCCCAAAGTACTGGGATTACAGGTGTGAGCCACTGCACCTAGCCTGTAAATAGTATCTTTATTTGAATTCTATTTTTCTATATCTCTAAGTGCTTTGATTTGTATGCTATTATAAGTGGTATCTTTATTTGAATTCCATTTTCTATTTTTTAAAAAATCAACTTTTGAGATATAATTTATATAATAAGATGCATCAGCTGGGCATGGTGGCTCAAGCCTGTAATCCCAGCATGTTGGGAGGCTGAGGTGGGTGGATTACCTGAGGTCAGGAGTTCAACACCAGCCTGGCCAACATGGTGAAACCCTGTGTCTACTAAAAATATAAAAATCAGCCCGGCGTGGTGGCACGCGCCTGTAATCCCAGCTACTCAGGAGGCTGAGGCAAGAGAATCACTTGAACCCAGGAGGCGGAGGTTGCAGTGAGCTGAGATTGTGCCACTGCACTCCAGCCTGGGCGACAGAGTAAGACCTCGTCTCAAAAAATAAATAAATAAGTAAATAAGATGAATCCATTTTAAATGTTTTATTCAATGAGTTTTGACAAGTATATGCGCCCATGTAACCACTATCCCATTTTTATATAAATATTCTATAGAAATTCAGAACTTCTCTTATGCCCCTTTTCAAACATTCACCCTTAACTACTATCACTGTGCAACCACTAATCTGTTAGCTTTCACCAGCTTTAGATTAGTTTTGCCTGTTTAAGAATTTTATATAAATATAATCATACACTATGCCCTTGGGATCGCCAGTATCCAAGATGATCCAAAATTATCCCTGGCTTCTGGTATTCATATCTTTGTGTAGCCCCTTCCGACATTGTACCAGTGTTGGTCTGTGTGACCAATCACATACAGCAGAAGTGATTGTATATCACTCCTGAGATTAGGTTATTAAAACACAGTTGCTTCCATCTCAGTCTCTTTCACTCTCACTCTCTTGGATCACTTGTTCTTGGTGAAGCTATGCCCTGAGAAGCCCCATGGGGAGGCACATGTGGCAAGGAACTGAAGCCTACTGCCAATAGCCATATATGTAATTAAAAATGGAAGCAGATCCTTCACCCCATCATGTCTCGGATGACTGAAAGCTCTAGATGAACCTTCATTGCAACTTTATGAGAGACACTGAGCTAGAACCATCCAGCTAAGCCGCTCCTAGACTCCTGACCCAGAGAAACTGAGATAATAAATGTTGCTTTAAGTCACTGAATGTCTGGGTAATATTATGCAGCAATATATAACTAATATGGCACTCTTGGATTTAGCTTCTTTCACTCAGGATAACATTTTTGAGATTCGGCAATGTTGTTTCATGTTTCAGGAGTTTATTCTTTTTATTTTTGAGTGATATTCCATTATATTACTGTAATAATATTTATTATCTAAATATTGCTCATCATGTAGTTCAGGACATGTTACTCCAAAATTTGACATTTTGTCTTACTGAATATTTTAAGCTGAAAAAACTTGAGAACTGGCATATGTGGTATGGACTTTCTGACTGTTTCCTGAAGCAGGTCACAAAACCCTCCTGTGAGAGGAACCCTCTGTGGAAGAACAGAATATGTCACCCCAAAATATGAAGAATTGTTGAGCTGAAGATGATTAAGAAGAAGCGGATGCAGGAAAGCTCTCTGCTCTCCCTCTATTTGCTTAAAAGCAGGATAAACATTTACAAAGACTAAAGGCATCCTTGCCTTCTGCCAGGAAGAAAAGGGTTAACTGCCAGAACAGCTTTAGACCCTCATTGGCCTGTAGATGGTACTAGAGAAATCTACATTAACAAGCTTTATTAATTCGCCTTTAACTGCCATTTATTTGCCTTCCCCCAAGTTACTGTCAAAGTCCTTTTCGTTTGTCTTGTCACTTCTCTAAAAATTTACTGTTCTTTATTGAAGATGCTATATAAGCTGTAATTTAAAGACATACTTCCATTTGTTTTTCTCCCGTTAATCTGTTTTTTGTTATAGGGGTCCATTCCAACTAAGAAACTATGGGGGACCAGGCATGGTGGCTCACGCCTATAATCCCAGCACTTTGGGAGGCCAAGGCCGGCGGATCACGAGGTCAGGAGATCGAGACCATCCTGGCCAACATGGTGAAACCCCATCTCTATTTAAAAAATATGAAAAATTAACTGGGTGTGGTGGCATGCACCTGTAGCCCCAGCTACTTGGGAGTCTAAAGCAGGGGAATCACTTGAACCCAGAAGGCGAAGGCTGCAGCAAGCTGAGATCGCACCACTGCACTCCAGCCTGGTGGACAGAGCAAGACTCCGTCTCAAAAAAAAAAAAAAAGGCTATGGGGTTATTTTCCCCCTTCACCTCCCTATATTCTAAGGAAAGAATCATTCTTATTTGTGAAGACAAAAGGACACAGAGGGAAATATGAACTAAATTTTTGCTGTGTCCTCCACTTTATTACCCTTAGCTCATACCCCCTTTGTCTTATATTTCTTTGTGACTCTCCACTCTTCATCAAATACAGTGTTAAAAACACTCAGGTTTAATCACTTATTTGGGTCTTCATTTCCTTATTAAAGCTCTCACAGCATGTAAAGCTTATATTTTTAAAATGTGTATGCTTCTCTTTTGTCTTTTATATGCTTTTCTCTGTCTTCTGTTACAGACGCCACAATCAAGAACTCAGAAGGGTAGAAGAAAAAGATAGTTTCCCTTCCCTACACAGGTAAATAGAAATGCAATTTTTTATATACATTTGTATTCTACAAACTTTCTAAACTCTTAATTCTAATAATTTAGCTGTAGATTCTTCTTGATTTTCTTTCTTGTTTTTTCCTTCAACCTTTAAGCTCTGGGGTACATGTGCAGGATATGCAGGTTTGTTACGTAGGTAAACGTATGCCATGGTGGTTTGCTGCACAGATTATCCCATCACCTAGGTATTAAGCCTAGCATGCATAAACTATTTTTCCTAATGCTCTCCCTCCCCATAACTCCCACCTTCGACAGGCCCCAGTGGTGGTGTTCCTCATTATGTGTCCATGTGATCTCGTCATTCAGCTCCCACTTATAAGTAAGAAAATGTGGTGTTTGGTTTTCTGTTCCTGCATTAGTTTGCTGAGGAAAATGGCTTCCAATTCCATACATGTCCCTGCAAAGGACATGCTCTCATTTCTTTTTATGGGTGCATAGTATTCCATGGTGTGTATGTACCACATTTTCTTTATCCAATCTATCAATTCTGGGCATTCAGGTTGATTCCATGTCTTTGTTATTGTGAACAGTGCTGCAATGAACATATACGTGCATATATTTTTATAATAGAATGATTTATATTCCTTGGGGTATATACCCAGTAATGGGATTGCTGGGTCGAATGGTATTTCTGTCTCTAGGTCTTTGAGGAATTGCCACCCTGTTTTTGCACAACAGTTTTGCACAATAGTTGAACTAATTGGCCAGGTGTGGTGGCTCATGCCTGTAATCCCAGCACTTTGGGAGGCCAAGGCAGGCAGATCACGAGATCAGGAGATTGAGACAATCCTGCTAACACGGTGAAACCCTGTCTCTACTAAAAATACAAAAAATTAGCCGGGCATGGTGTCAGGTGCCTGTAGTCCCAGTTACTCAGGAGGCTGAGGCAGGAGAGTGGCGTGAACCCAGGAGGCGGACTTTGCAGTGAGCCAAGATCGCCACTGCGCTCCAGCTTGGGTGACAGAGCGAGACTCTGTCTCAAAAAAAAAAAAAAAAAAAAAAGTTGAACTAATTTACACTCCCACCAACAGTGTAAAAGCATTCCTTTTTCTCCACAGCCTCTCCAGCATCTGTTGTTTTTGACTTTTTAATAATCACCATTCTGACTAGTGTGAGATGGTATCTCATTGTGGTTTTGATTTGCATTTCTTTAATGATCAGTGATGTTGAGCTTTTCTTAATGTTCGTTGGCCACATTTATGTCTTCTTTTGAGAAGTGTCTGTTTGTGTCCTTTGCCCACTTTTTAATGAGGTTGTTTTTTTTTCTTGTAAATTTAATTTCCTTGTAGACTCTAGATATTAGACCTTTGTCAGATGGATACATTGCAAAAATTTTCTCCCATTTTGTAGGTTGTCTCTGCACTCTGATGATAATTTCTTTTGTTGTGCAGAAGCTCTTTAGTTTAATTACATTCCATTTGTCAATTTTTGCTTTTGTTGCAATTGCTTTTGGCATGTTGGTTATGAAATGTTTGCCCATTCTTCTGTCCTGAATGATATTGCCTAGATTTTCTTCTAGGGTTTTTATAGTTTGGGGTTTTACATTTCAGTCTTTAATCCATCTTGAATTAATTTTTGTATATGGAGTAAGGAAGGGGTCCAGTTTCAATTTTCTGCATATGGCTAGCCAGCTCTCTCAGCACCATTTATTAAATAGGGAGTACTTTCCCCATTGCTTGTTTTTGTCACGGGCAAAGATCAGATGGTTGTAAGTTTGCAGTTTTATTTCTGAGTTCTCTATTCTGTTCCATCGGTCTATGTATCTGTTCTTGTGCCAGTACCATGCTGTTTGGGTTATAGTAACCTTGCAGTATAGTTTGAAGTCAGGTAGCATGATGCCGTCAGCTTTGTTCTTATTGCTTAGGATTATCTTGGCTATTTGGGCTCATTTTTTGATCTATATGAATTTTTAAATAGTTTTTTTCTAATTCTGTGAAGAATGTTGATGGTAGTTTAATGGGAATAACATTGAATCTATAAATTACTTTGGGCAGTATGGCCATTTTCATAATATTGATTTTTCCTATCCATGACCATGGATAGTTTCTCCATTTGACTGTATCCTCTCTGATTTCTGTGAGCAGTGGTTTGTAGTTCTCCTTGAAGAAGTTCTTCAATTTCCTTGTTAGCTGTATTCCTAGGTATTTTATTCTTTTTGTAGCCATTGTGGATGAGAATTCATTCATGATTTGGCTCTCTGCTTGCCTGTTGTTTGTGTATAGGAATGTTAGCGATTTTTGAACATTGATTTTGTATCTTGAGACTTTGCTGAAGTTACTTATTAGCTTAAGAAGCTTTTGGGCTGAGATGATGGGGTTTTCTACATATAGAATCATGTCATCTGCAAACGAAGATTTGACTTCCACTCTCCCCATTTGAATACCCTTTATTTCCTTCTTTTGCCTGATTGCCCTGACAAGAACTTCCAATACTATATTGAATAGGAGTGGTGAGAGTGGGTATATTTGTCTTGTGCTGGTTTTCAAGGGGAATGATACCAGCTTTTTCCCATTCAATATGATATTGGCTATGGGTTTGTCATATATGGGTCTTATTATTTTGAGGTCTGTTCCTTCGATACCTAGTTTATTGAAAGTTTTTAACATGAAGATAGGTTGAATTTTATTGAAGGCCTTTTCTGCATCTATTGAGATAATGTGATTATTGCTTTAGTTCTGTTTAATGTGATGAATCACATTTATTCATTTGCATATGTTGAACCAACTTGGCATCCTGGGGGTGAAGCCAACCTGATCATGGTGTATAAGCTTTTTGATGTGCTGCTGGATTAAGTTTGCCAGTATTTTATTGAGGATTTTTGCATCAATATTCATCGAGGATATTGGTCTAAAATCTTTTTTCGTTATATCTGTGACATATTTTGATATCAGGATGATGCTGGCCTCATAGAATGAGTTATGGAGGAGTCCCTTCTTTTCATTTTTTTGAAATCATGTCAGTAGGTATGGTATCAGATCATCTTTGTACCTCTGACAGAATTCAGCTGTGAATATGTCAGGTCCTGGGCTTTTTTGGTTTGTTTGTTTGTTTTTGTTTTTGTTTTTTTGGTTGGTAGGCTATTTATTACTGCTTTAATTTCAGAACTCATTATTGGTCTATTCAGGGATTTAATTTCTTCCTGGTTCAGTCTGGGGAGGTTGTATGTGTCCAGGAATTTACCCATGTCCTCTAGATGTTCTAGTTTATGTGCACAGAGGTGTTTTTAGTATTCTCTAATGCTTGTTTGTATTTCTGTGGGGTCAGTGGTGATATCTCCTTTATCATTTCTGATTGCATTTATTTGATTCTTCTCTCATTTCTTCTTTATTAGTCTAGCTAATGGTCTATTTTATTGATTTTTTTTTTCAAAAAAAAAACAGCTCCTGGATTTGTTGATTTTTTGAACAGTTTTTTATGTCTCTATCTACCTCAGTTCAGTTCTGATCTTGTCTTCTGCTAGCTTTGGGGTTTGTTTGCTCTTGGTTCTCTAGCTGTTTTAGTTGAAATGTGAGGTTGTTAACTTGAGACTTTTCTAGCTTTTTGATGTGGGCATTTTAGCGCTATTAATTTTTCTCTTAACACTGCTTTAGTTGTGTCCCAGATATTCTGGTACATCATCTCTTTGTTCTCATTAGTTTCAAAGAACTTTTTGATTTCTGTCTTAATTTCTTTATTTACTCAGTGGTAATTCAGGAGCAGGTTGTTCAGTTTCCATGCAGTTTTGTAGTTTTGTGTGAATTTCTTAATCTTGAGTTCTAATTTGATTGTGTTGTCTGAAAGACTGTTATTTCAGTTCTTTTGCATTCATCGAGGAGTGTTTTACTTCCAATTATGCAATCAATTTCACAGCAGATGCCATGTGGCTATGAGAATGTATATTCTGTTGCTTTTGGGTGGAGAGTTCTGTAGATATCTATCAGATCCACTTGATCCAGAGCTAAGTTTGTGTCCTGAATATCTTTGTTAATTTTCTCTCTCAGTGATCTGCCTGATATTGTCAGTGAGGTGTTGAAGTTTTCCACTATTATTTTGTGGGTGTCAAAGTCTCTTTGCAGGTCTCTAAGAACTTGCTTTATGAATCTGAATGCTCCTGTATTGAGTGCATATTTAGGATAGCTAGCTCTTCTTGTTGAATTGAACCCTTTACCATTATGTAATGCCCTTGTTTGTCTTTTTTGATCTTTGTTGGTTCAAATTCTCTTTTGTCAAAAACCAGGATTGCAACCCCTGCTTTTTTCTGTTTTCCATTTTCTTGGTAAATTTTCCTTCATCTCTTTATTTTCAGCCTATGTGTGTCTTTGCATGTGAGATGGGTCTCTTGAAGACAGTATACCACTGGGTCTTGGCTCTTTATCCAGCTTGCCATTCTGTGTCTTTTAATTGGGGCATTTAGAACATTTACATTTAAGGTTAGCATTGTTATGTGTAAATTTAATTGTCATCCTGATGCTAGCTGGTTATTTTGCCAACTTGCTTATGTGGCTGCTTCACTGTGTCACTGGTCTGTGTGCTTCAGTGTGTTTTTGTAGTGGCTGGTAATGGTTTTTCCTTTCCATATTTAGTGCTTCCTTCAGGAGCTTTTGCAAGGCAGGCCTAATGGTGATGAATTTCCTAAACATTTGCTTGTCTGAAAAGGATCTTATTTCTCCTTTGCTTATGAAGATTAGTTTTGCCAGATATTAAATTCTGCATTGGAAATACTTTTCTTTAAGAATGTTGAATATTGGCCCCCTGTCTTCTTGTAGGGCTTCCACTGAGAGGTCTGCTATTAGTCTGATGGGTTTCCCTTTGTAGGTGACCTGGCCTTTCTTTCTGAATTGCCTTAACATTTTTTTTTCTTTCATTTTGACCTTGGAAAATCTGCAGATTATCTGTCTTGGGATTGATCTTTTCATGGAGTTTCTTACTTGGGTTCTCTGTATTTCCTGAATTTGAATGTTGGCCTGTATTTCTAGGTTGGGGAAGTTCAACTTGATTCCATTTTTCAAGTCTCCTTGGTGTACCCCAGTGAGTAGTAGGTTTGGTCTCTTTACATAATCCCATATTTCTCAGAGGTTTTGTTCATTCCTTTTCATTCATTTTTTTAAAATTATTTTTGTCTGCTTGTCCTATTTCAGAAAGATAGTCTTCAAGCTCCAAGACTCTTTCCTCCACTTGATCTATTCTGCTATTGAAACTTGTGATTGCATTGTGAAGTTCTCATGTTTTTCAGCTCTATCAAGTCGGTTATGTTTTTCTCTTAACTGGCTATTCTGGCTATCAGCTCCTGTATTGTTTTATCATGATTCTTGGCTTCTTTGCATTGGGTTACAACATGCTCCTTTAGCTCAGCAAAGTTTGTTATTGCCCACCTTCTGAAGCTTACTTCTGTCAATTCAGTCTTTTTAGCCTCAACCCCAGCTCTGTAGCCTTGCTGGAGAGGTGTTGTCATCATTTGGAGGAGAAGAAGCACTCTGGCTTTTTTATTTTTCAGTGTTTTTGCATTGATTCTTTCTCATCTTTGTGAACTTATTTACCTTTGTTCTTTAAGGTTGTTGACCTTTGAGTGAGGTTTCTGTGGGGTCTTTTTTGTTGATATTGTTGTTTTCTGTTTGTTTGTTTATTTTTTAACTGTCAGGTCACTCTACTGTAGGGCTGCTGTTGTTTGCTAGGAGTTCACTCCAGACCCTAGTTGCCTTGGTTTTTCCCATACCTGGAGGTTTCACCAGTGAAGGCTGTGAAACTGCAAAGGTGGTAGCCAGCTCCTTCCTCTAGAAACCTTGTCCCAGGGGTGTACTGATCTGTCACCACCCTGAACGCACCTGTAGGAGGTGGCTGGACACCCCAATTGAGAGGTCTCATCCAGTCAGGAAGAACAAGATCAGAAACCCACTTGAAGAAGCAGTCTGGCTGCTTTTTGGTAGAGCAAGTGTACCATGTTTTGGGGGACCCTTCCTCATCCAGACCATTTGTATTCTCCAATGCCAGCAGGCTGGAATGGCTGAGGTAGCCAAATTGCAGGTAGTGGCGGCCCCTCGTGCTGGGAGCTCTGTCCCAGAGATAAGAACTCTGTCCATAGAACCCTGGCTGGAGTGGCTGAAGCCCCCACAGGGAGGTCTTGCCCAGTGAGGAGGAATGGATTGAGGTCCCATTTAAAGAAGCAGTCTGGCCACAATCTGGCAAAACAGCTGTACTGCATTGTAAGGGCCTCTTCCTCATCTGGACCATTTGTATTCTCCAAAGCTAGCAGGCTGGAACAGCTGAGACTACCAAACCACAGAGATGGCAGCTGCCCCTCCCCCGGGAACTCAGGCCCATCTCAGGCGATTCCAGCTTGTTCCCATTGGCTGGCTGGAATTCCAAGCCAGTGGGTCTTAACTTATGACATGTCATGGAAGTGGGGCCCAGAGAAAGATGCTGCTTGGCTCCCTGGATTCAGCCCCCTTTCTAGGGATATGTATGGACAGATTTCCCACCTTGCCAGGGATCCCAGGGCCAGAGTATGTAAAACTCCTGTGTCTTTGTGTATGCCTAAGCAGCTGCTCTGCTGAGACTCCACACAGCTCTGTGTATCTGACCCAAGGCCCTGGTGGCATGAGCTCTTGAGGGGGTCTCCTGACCTGCAGGTGGCAAAGATCTGTGGGAAAAGTGTGGTTTCTCAGGTGGGGTTGCACTATCAGTCACTGCTTCCCTTGGCTTGGGTGGGGGTTCCTTTGGCTCTGTGCCACTCCCAGGTGGGCCATCACCCTGCTCCCTGCTTTTCTTCATTCTCTGTGGGTCGAGTTGTTTGCCTGGTCAGTCCCAAAGTGAGAACCTGGGTATTTCAGTTGAAGATGCTGGATTCACTAACCCCTTTTAATTTCTTTCTGCAAGTGCTGCATACTGCAGCTGTTTCTAATCCTTTTCTTGATTTCCTAAATGTACATTGTGTCATCCATGAAAAATGATAGTATGATTCTTCCTTTCCTAGACCAATAGCTTTTATTTCTTTTTCTTGTTCTGTTTCACTGACCAAGGCATCTGATAAAATAAAGGATGGATGTAATGATAGGAGATATCCTTGTCTTACTTCTGATACCAAGGATAAAGTTGGAACCTGAATTTACCATTGAGTATGATTTAGGTTTGCTCTTATTCAGTAAAAATGTTTCAAAAATGCATTTGCTCTTGTTCAGTAAAGATGATTAAAAAAAGATAATGGATGTTAAATAGCATTGATTTTTCCAAATCTATCGAGGTGAGTATATATACAATATATGTGTGTGTATATATACATATATATCCTTTTTAATATGTTAATGTGGTGGATTATATAAATTGGTTTCTCATGTTTTACTGTACTTTCATTCCTGGGATATAAACACTATAGGCTGATGTAGTGTATTTTCAAATATTGTTTGATCGAATGTAATATTTTGTCCAGGATATTTGTATCTATATTAATGAATAAGATTTACCTTTAATTATTATTTCTTGTATTTCCTTTGAATTATCTTAGAAATCAAGGTTATACTAGCCTTATAAGGTAATTCAGAGTATATTCCCCCATTTGTTTTATTGGCATAATTTTTTTAACATTGAAGTTGAGGGGTACATGTGCAGATTTGTCATATAGGTAAACTTATGTCATGGGGGTTTGCTGTACAGATTACTTCATCACCCAGGTATTAAGCCTAGTACTCATCAGTTATTTTTCCTGAACCTTTCCCTCCTCCCACCCTCCACCCTCCAATAGACCCCAGTGTGTGTTGTTCCCCTCTATATGTCCATGTGTTCTTATCATTTAGCTCCCACTTGTAAGTGAGAACATGTAGTGTTTGGTTTTCTGTTCCTGCATTAGTTTGCTAAGGATAATGGCCTCCAGCTCCATCCATGCCTCTGCAAAGGACAAGATTCCATTCCTTTTTATGGCTTCATAGTATTCCATGGTGTATATGCACCACATTTTCTTTATCCAGTCTATCATCGATAGGTATTTAGGTTGATTCCATGTTTTTGCTATAGTGAATAGTGCTGCAACAAAATTCTGTGTGCATGTGTCTTTCTGGTAAGATAATTTATATTCCTTTGGGTATATACCCAGTAATGGAATTGCTGGGTCAAATGATATTTCTGTCTTTAGGTCTTTGAGGAATCACCACACTGTCTTCCACAATGGTTGAGTTAATTTAAACTACTACCAACAGTGTATAAGTGTTCTTTTTTTTCTCCACAACCTTGCCAACATTTGTCATTTATTAACTTTTTATAATAGCCATTCTGACTGCTGTGACATGGTATCTTATTGTGGTTTTGATTTGCATTCTTTAATCAGTGATGTTGAGCATTTTTGTCATATGATTGTTGGGGGCATGTATGTCTTCTTTTGTCTGTTCATGTCCTTTGCCCACATATTAATGGAGCTGTTTGTTTTTCTTGTGAATTTGTTTCAGTTCCTTATAGATGCTGGCTACTATACCTTTGTTGGATGCATAGTTTGCAAAAATTTTCTCCCATTCTATAGGTTGTTTGATTTCTCTGTTGATAGTTTCTTTTGCTGTGCAGAAGCTCTTTAGTTTAATTAGATCTCATTCATCAATTTTTGCTTTTGTTGCAATTGCTTTTGGTGTTTTCATCATGAAATCTTTGCCTGTGCCTATGTCCTGAATTATATTGCCTAGATTTTCTTCTAGGGTTTCTATAGTTTTGGGTTTTACATTTAAGTCTTTAATCCATCTTGAGTTAATTTTTGTATATGGTATAATTATGGGGTCCAGTTTTAATCCTTTGCATATGGCTAGCCAGTTATATTGTGATGAATTTGTAACAGATGAAAAAAAAAATTATTTGTTGACTATTTGTTAAAACTTCCCATTGAAGACACCTGAAACTGAATTCTTCAAATTTCTTGTCACTGATATTACTTTAATGGTTTTAGGAGACTTTCAGTTTTCTAGCTTTTCTGAAATATGCTTTGGAAAGTGTATTATTAAGGCTGTAAACAAATAGTTCAGTTCTCCTCCTTTGAGGTATCTGATAGAATTGCATTGTCCCATTGTCCTTGAAATTAGCTGCGGTCCTCTACCTGCCTGGGCCAATGAAATGTGAATAGAAGCAGTAACTGTGGTTCAGTCAGCAGAGAAATTTTGTATCTAAAAATATAAAAATAAAAATTATTTTTTAAAAGATGGTTTATAAGCTTTTGTACCTCCTTGGGGGTTGGTTTTTCATTTCTGAAGGCTTTGTGTCATGTAAAACTCTTACTAAATAAATTCATTATCCTATGGTGTTCTTGTGATAGTGAGTGAACTCTCATGAGATCTAATGGTTTTCTAAGGGGCTCTCCCCTGCTTTGCTTGGCATTTCTCTCTCCTGTCACCATGTGAAGAAGGACATGTTTCCTTCCCCTTCTACCATGATTATAAGTTTACTGAGGTCTCCCCAGCCATGCAGAACCACGAGTCAATAGAACCTCTTTCCTTTATAAATTACCCAGTTTCAGGTATTTCTTCATAGCAGTGTGAGAATGGACTAATACATTTCCCTTTGCTGTTCTCGTCATAGTGAGTGAGTTCTCATGAGATCTAGTTGCTTGAAAGTGTGTAGCAATTCCCCCTTCACTATCTCTCCTGCTCCACCATATGAGGACAGTGCTTGCTTCTTATTTGCCTTCTGCCATGATTGTAAGTTTACTGAGGCCTTCCAGCCATGCTACCTGTACAGCCTGCAGAACTGTGAGTCAAATAAAACCCTTTTCTTTATAAATTACCCTGTCTCAGGTAGTTTGTTATAGCAATGTGAGAATGGATTAATACAGAAAATTGGTACCAGAGAGGTAGGGCATTGCTATAAAGATATCTGAAAACGTAGAAGTGACTTTGATACTGGGTAACCAGCAGAGGTTGGAACAGTTTGGAGGACTCAGAAGAAGACAGGAAGATGAAAGAGAGTTTGGTATTCCTAGAGACTTGTTAAATTGTTGTGACCAAAATGCTGATAGTGATACAGACAGTAAAATCCAGGCTGAGGTCTCAGATTGACATGAGGAACTTATTGGGAACTGAAGAAAAAGTCACTTTTGCTATGCTTTAGCAAATAAACTTCTGGCATTGTGCCCTGCTCTAGGGATCTGTGGAGATTTGAACTTGAGAGAGATGATTTAGGGTATCTGGTGGGAGAAATTTATAAGCAGCAAAGCATTCAAGATGTGACTTGACTCCTTCTAATAGCATACATTCATGTGCATTTGTGAAAAGATGGTCTGAAATTGGAATTTTTATTAAAAAGCAAAGCAGAGCATGAAAATTTGGAAAATTTGCAGCCTGACCACGTGGTAGAAAAAAAAAAACAAACATTTTCTGGGGAGGCATTCAAGCCTGCTGCAAAAATTTGCATAAGCAAAGAGGAACCAAATGTTAATAGCCAAGACAATGGGGAAAATGCCTCTATGACATTTCAGAGATTTTTATGGCAGATCCTCTCATCACATGCCTGGAGGCCTAGAAGAAAAAAAATGGTTTCCTAGAAGAAAAAAATGGTTCCTCTTAATTCCTCTTAACACAGACCTGGAGGCCTAGAAGAAAAAAATGCACAGGCCCCTCTGCTCTGTGCAGGCAAACATGGTATTCTGCATTATGGCAGCTCCAGCTCCAGCCATGGCTAAAAAGGGCCAAGGTACAGCTTAAGACATTGCTTCCAAAGGTGCAAGCCCCAAGACTTGGTGGCTTCCATGTAGCCTTGGGCCTGTGGGTACACAAAGGGCAAGAGTTGAAACTTGGGAGCCTGTGCCTAGATTTCAGAGCATATATTGAAAGTCTGGATGTCCAGGCAGAAGTCTGCTGCAGGGGCAGAGTCCTCATGGACAACCTCTACTAGGTCACTGGGGAAGGGAAATGTGGGGTCGGAGCCCCCACACAAAGTCCCCACTGGGGCACTGCCTAGTGGAGCTGTGAGGAGAGGGCCGCTGTTCTCCTGACCCCAGAATGGTAAATCCACCTACAGCTTGCATCATGCACCTGGAAAAGATGAAGGCACTCAATGCTAGCCCATGAAAGCATCTGAGAGAGCTATACCCTGCAAAACCACAGAGGTATGGATGCCCAAAGCCTTAGGAGCCCACCCCTTTTATCAGTGTGGCCTGGATTTGAGACATAGAGTCAAAGGAGATAATTTCAGAGCTTTAAGATTTAATGATTTCCCTGTTGGGTTTTGGACTTGCATGGGTCCTGTAGCCCCTTTGTTTTGGCCAATTTCTCCCTTTTGGAACAGGAGAATTTACGCAATACCTGTATCCCATTGTATCTTGGAAGTAACTAACTTGTTTTTTATTTTACAAGCTCATAGGTGGAAGGGACTTGCCTTGTCTCAGATGAGATTTTGGTGTTGGACTTTTGAGTTATTGCTGGGATGAGTTAAGACTTTGAGGGACTGTTGGGAAGGCACGACTGTGTTCTGAAATGTGAGAAGGACATAAGATTTGAGAGGGGCCAGGAAGGGAATGATAAGGTTTGGCTCTGCGTCACCACCCAAATCACATGTTGAATTGTAATCCTCAGTGTTGTGAGAGAGATCTAGTGGGAGGTCATTGGATCATGGGGGCAGATTTTCTCTTTGCTGTTTTCATAATAGTGAGTGAGTTCTCATCAGATCTGGTTGTTTGAAAAAGTGAAGCACTTCCCCCTTTGTTCTCTCTCTCTCCCTGATCTGCCATGTGAGGACAACGCTTGCTTCCCCTTCACCTTCCACCATGATTGTAACCTGAGGGCTCCCAGCCATGCTACCTGTACAGCCTGCAGAACTTTGAGTCAATTAAACTTCTTTTCTTTATAAGTTACCCAGTTTCAGGTAGTTCTTTATAGGAATGTGAGAACAGACTAATACACAGTCATGAATTTAGCAATGAGTAAGGAAAAGTTATTACTTTTTGTCCCTTACAATAGTGATATATTTGTACAACATTTGGCCCAGAAAAATACAGTTCTTTTGGTATTTTCATGCTGATGAAGTTTATTTAATTGGACTATTTAATATTAATATCATACGTGCTTTTCAATTTTAGATTGTGGAAATGGGCCATAAGTATTTTGAGGGCAGAACTATTTTCTTGCTTGATTCCCCACACAGAGTATTATGGACATTACAGAGTATTATGGACAGTTCCCAACTTACAATGGGTTCAACTTACAATTTTTCAACTTTACAACTTTACGACGATATGAAAGCCATACACATTCTTTATACTCCTTGACTTAAGATGTGGTTTATCTGCACATAACCTGATCATGAGTCGAAGAGCATCTGTACTCAACAGATATTTATTGAATAGATTAATAAAATTGGTGAAGTGTTGCATTATGCTTTTTCTGCTACCTCTACTGGCTACCATTGAGGTTTTTCTTTTTCTTTTGTGGAGGTAAAATTGTTTTCAAATATCTGTCTAAAATTATGCTTTCGTCTAATATAATCTAAGAGTTTTCTCTGTGGTGGAGGAATAATGTAAGCAGTTAAAACTCTTCAAAAGAGCAAAGAGCAGAGGCATTGTAGGTGTTCCTTGAAATTCTGATTAGCTGGGAAACTCCTGCAAGAAGATTGGGCTACTGAAAGAAGGACTCCTCGTCCTACCTCTCTTTGAATAATGTACATGAAAAGCATGTATGAAGGAGGGGAAGTATAATCTTAGAAAATATGCTGCTTCAATGTTCGTTCTGTGATGAGCCATACAGCCATATAGTATCTTCACTATCTATACCATTTTTACAAAATGTATTCATTCAGCAAATGAACAGCAGGCATTTGGGCTTCCTTGGGAATATGTAAATAAATTAATTTTCTTTCCACAGGGTCCATGCATTCAGAGGAGTAATGATTCCTGTCCATGGAAAAAAAAAGAAAGTAGAAAATTTCAGAGAAGAGAAAAATTTTCCACTTGGGAGCAAGGGCATGAGGGCAGTGGGGAAGTGGTAGATATACTGACATGTTAATATATTAGGTCTTGTATTTCTTTTGTACGTAGTCTCTCTTCTTTGACTGCCTCGTTCATGCATCTCCACTACTTGAAAAATTATTTAATTTACAAGCATGTGCCAAAGTTCTACATCATGCTTCCTCTAAGATTCTATGCAAGCCAATTCAAAGATTTCTCTCTTAAAAATATTTGTATGAAAAAAAGACATGGCTAGGAAATCACTGTTCAGTAGGATAAAATAAAAGTGCAAGCAAACAAGTGATAGAGGACCTCTGGTTAAAGAGCTTTACCCCCCTGACTGATGGACTGATATGGAAACGTAAGATGAAGAATTTCCTAGCAGTTGTGAATCTCATTTAGGTTTATCAGAAAATTGTGGGGCAGGGAGAGAGCCAAGATGGCTTACTAGATGCACCCACCAAGAGAGACAAGATCATCAGGTAGACAAACACACTCCAAATAGATCTTCAAAACTAAGTCATTGAGTGTGGACAGAGGGAAGATGCAGGCCCCAGGCTGAAAGTGAAGGAAGCTGGGAACCCTGCACAAGGTTGCCAAGCACCAGGACATGTTTCTGACACTAAGTGGCGCCTAGAGAAGGGATAAGCGAAATAGGCATAGAGTGGCCCACTCTTGCCATGAACTTCCAAGATCCCAGGTCCAGGAGACCCCATGACCCCCTTGGACATCTGGTCCAGCAGAGAGAACTGCCTTAAGAGTTGGCAGAGACAGAACTCCAGCCTGTGTGGAGTCCAGAGGGTTTGGTGCAGGAATGGCTGGCTGCAATGCAGCACAACCATGGGCACTCATCACTCAAGGCTCACCATATTCTTCTAGGTGGCTCTAGTCTGTTACCAGCTGCATCCAAACAGAGGAGGGTTGTCTTGCCCATGGGATGGAGGCAGTCTGACCTGAGTAACCCACTGTCTGCTGGCCTCTCCCAGGGTCCTTGCCTTGCAGCACCTGCTTGCAGGGCAGCCTCAGTTTGCCAGCAGCCACTGCCACAGCTCTTTTGCCAGCAAACCCCGCCTAACCATCCATGTGCTTTTACAGATAGACTCCCACAAGCACTCACTCACCTGCACATTTCACCCTGCCAGCATTTTTTTGCACCACCAGCAGCACTTCCCCACCAGCACACACTTATCCACAGCATCTCCCTGCTCCCTCACCAGCACACACATGGGTAGGGATCCCCACCACCCCACAAGCATGCACATGCAGGAGCCCCACAGGACCCGCTATCATCTCTTCCAGGGCACATGCACACAGGGACCCCTTCCACATCCTGCCAGTGCACGCATGCACACACACACACACACACACAGAGACCTGCCACTGCCCTGGTGGCATGCATACACATGGGGACCTCTCACTGCCTCACTGACATGCATGCATGCAGGGGTCTATTGCCATCCCTCCAGAGGACTCTTGCCAGCAGCCCCCATCAGAGCATCACTGTCAGCAGACTGGGAACACCTTGGCCCTTCCAATGTATCAGGTGCTTAACTCAATGGGCAAGAGAATAAAGCTGCAGGCCTGTTTCCAGCCCCTCAGGGATAGAGCACATAGCCAGAGTGCTGAGCTGAGACTTGGCTCTCTGGAAGCAGTTAGAAATGAAGCCAAACAACTAAACCTAAAGTATACTATAGTCAAACCCTCAGGAACATTAAAAAATAAGAAAGCAAAAATTTTCATCCAAAAAACAGTAGCTTCAAAGATGAAATGAGCATCAGCCCACACAGATGAGGAAGAGCCAGTTCAAGAACTCTGGCAACTCAAAAAGCCAGAGTGTCTTCTCGTGACAAAAAAATGACCACACTTGTTCCCTAGCAATGGTTCTTAGCCAGACTGAAATGGCTGAAATGGCAGACATAGAATTCAGAATCTGGATTGCAAGGAAGCTTATCAACATACAGGAGAAAGTTGAAACCCGATCCAAGGAACACAGTAATATGGTCCAAGAGTTGAAAGACAACATAGCCAGTTTGATTTTTAAAAAGAATCAAACTGAACTTCTTGAAGTGAAAAACTCACTACAGGCATTACAGAATGAAAATGGAAGCATTAATAACAGAATAGACCAAGCTGAGGAAAGAATTTCAGAGCTTGAAGGCTGCCCCTTTGAATCAATGCAGGCAAACAAAAATAAAGAAAAAATAATTTTTAAAAATGAACAAAACCTCCAAGAAATATGGCATTCTATAAAGAGATCAAACCTATGACTCATTGGCATTCCTGAAAAAGATGGAGAGAGAGAGCAAGCAGCTTAGAAAACATATTTGAGGATATTGTCCATGGAAAACTTTCCAACCTTGCTAGAGAGGTCAACATACAAATTCAAGAAATTCAGAGAACCCTTGTGAGATAACACAAAAGATGACCATACCCAAGACACATAGTCATCAGATTCTCCAAAGTCAATGTGAAAGAAAAAATCCTAAAGGCAGCTAGAGAGAAGTAGCAGGTCACTTACAAAGGAAACCCCATCAGGCTAACGGTGGACCTTTCAACAAAAACACTAGAAGCCAGAAGAGATTGGGAGCCTACATTCAGCATAATTAAAAAAAATTCTAACCAAGAATTTCTTATCCAGTCAAACAAAGCTTCGTAATTGAAGGAGAAATAAAATCCTTTTTAGACAAGCAAATACTAAGGGAGTCCTTTACCACCAGGCCTGCCTTACAAGAAGTCCTTAAGGGAGTGCTACACATAGAAAAAAAGACGAACACCTGCCGCCACAAAAACACACTTATGTAGATAGCCCACTGATGTTATAAAGGCAACTGTACAATCAAGTCCACATAACAACCAGCTAACAGCATGATGACAGGTTCAAATCTTGATATATTAATATCAACCCTGAATGTAGATGGGATGAATGCCCCACTTAAAAGACATGGAGTGGCAAGTTGGATAAAGAAACAAGACACAACTGTATGCTGTCTTCAAGAGACCCATCTCACATGCAATGACATCCATAAGCTCAACAGATGTAGAAAGATCTATCAAGCAAATTGAAAACAGAAAAGAGCAGGAGTTGATATTCTTATATCAAATAAAACAGACATTAAACCAACAACAATAAAAAAGGACAAAGAAGGGCATTACATAATGATAAAAGGTTCAATTCAACAAGAAGTCTTAACTATCCTAAATATATATGCACCAATACTGGAACACATATATTCATAAAATAAGTTATTAGAGACCTAAGAAAACCTTCCTACTATTATTGTGTTGTTATTAGTGAACAACACAATAATAGTGGGAGACTTCAACACCCCATTGACAGTGTTGGATCAACAAGAAATAAAACAAACAAAAATATTCAGGACCTAAACTCAATGCCTGACCAAATGGACTTAACAGACATGTACAGAATACACCACTCAACAACAATAGAGTATACATTCTCATCTGCACACAGCACATACTTTAAGATTGCCTGCACACTTGGCCATAAAGCAATTCTCAACTAATTTTTAAAAACTGTAATCATGCCAACCGCACTCTCAGACCACAGTGCAATAAAAATAGAAATCAATACCAGTAGATCTCTCAAAACCATACAAGTACATGTAAATTAATCAACCTGTTTATGAATGACTTTTCAGTAAACAATGAAATTAACACAGAAATTTTAAAAAAATCTTTGATACTAATAAAAACAAAGATACAACATACCAGAATCTCTGGGCCATAGCTAAAGCAGAGTTAAGAGGAAAGTTTATAGCACTAACCACCTACATCAAGAAGTTAGAAACGTATCAAATTAAAAACCTCATGTCACACCTAGAGGAACTAGAAAAACAAGAGCTAGCCAAAGATAGCAGAAGAAAAGAAATAACCAAAGTCGGAGATGAAGTGAATGAAATTGAGACATTAAAACCCATACAAAGGGTCAATGAAACTAAGAGTTGGTTCTTAGGAACAATAAATAAGATTGATAGACTGCCATGTACATGAATAAGGGAAAAAAGAGAGATCCAAATAAACACAATAAGAAAAGACAAAGGGGACATTACCATCAACCTTACAGAAATACAAAAAAAAAAAAGCCCTCAGAGGCTATTACAAACACCTCCATAAAACACAAACTAGAAAACCTACAAGAAATGAATAAATTCCTGGTAACATACAGTCTCCCAAGATTGAACCAGGAAAAAAAAAAATTGAAACCCTGAAAAGATCAATAACCAGTTCCAAAATTGAATCAGTAATAAAAAAAACCTACCAACCAGAAAAAGCCCCAGAACAGATGGATTCACAGCCAAATTCTACCAGAGGCATAAAGAAGGGCTGGTACCAATCCTACTGAAACTATTCCAAAAAATTGAGGAGGAGGGACTCCTGTTGAACGCATTCTATGAGGCCAGAATCATCCTGATACCAAAACCTGGCAGAAACACAATGAAAAAAGAAAACTTCAGATCACTATCCCTGATGAATATAAATGCAAAACTCCTGGACAAAATACTAGCAAATCTAATCCAGCAGCACATCCAAAAGCTATTCCACTATGAACAAGTAGGCTTTATCTCTGAGATGAAAGGTTGTTTCAACATAGACAAGTTAATAAATGTGATTAATCACATATAGGGGACTAAAAACAAAACCCACATGATCATCTCAATAAATGCAGAAAAGGTTTTCAATAAAATTCAACATCATTTCATGTTAAAAACCCTCAACAAACTCAGCATCGAAGGAACATACCTCAAAATAATAAGAGCCATCTATGATGAACCCACAGCCAACATCATACTGAATAGGCAAAAGCTAGAAACATTCCTCCTTAGAACTGGAACAAGAAAAAAATATCCAGTCTCAGCACTTCTATTCAGTATAGTACTGGAAGTCATAGCCAGAGCAATAAGGCAAGAGAAAGAAATAAAAGGCATCCAGATAGGAAGAGATGAAGTCAAACTATCTCTTTTTGCAGATGATATGATTCTATACAGAGAAGACTCCATAGTCTCTGCCCAAAGGCTCCTAGAACTGATAAACAACTTCAGTAAAGTTTCAGTATACAAAATCTGCATAAAAATCATTAGTATTTCTATACACCAACATTGTCCAATCTGAGAGCCAAATCAAGAATGCAGTGCCATTCACAATAGCCACAAAAAAATAAAATACCTAAGAATACAGCTAACCAGGGAAGTCAATGATCTCTATAATAAAAATTACAAAACACTACTCAAAGAAATCAGAGGACACAAACAAATGAGAAAAATTTCTATGCTCATGGATAGGAAGAATCAACATTGTTAAAATGGCCATGCTGCCCAAAGCAAGTTATAGATTCAATGCTATTCCTATCAAACTGCCAATGTCATTTTACAGAATTAGAAAAAAAACTATTCAAAATTCACATGTAACCAAAAATAGCTCAAATAGCAAAGGCAATCCTAAGCAAAAAGAACAAAGCTGGAGGAATCACATTATCCAAGTTCAAACTGTACTACAAGGCCACAGTAACCATAATAGCACGGAATTGGTACAAAAATAGACACATAGACCAATTGAACAGGTTATAAATCCCAGAAATAAAGCTGCACATCTACAACCATTTGATTTTTTACAAAGTTGACAATAACAAACAATGGGGAAAGGACTCCCTATTCAATAACTGATGCTGGGATAACTAGCTAGCCATATGCAGAATATTAAAACTGGACCCCTTTCTTTCACCACATACAAAAATTAACTGAAGATGGATTGAAGACTTAAATGTAAGACCTAAAACTATAGAAACCCTAGGAAAAAAACCTAGGAAATATCATTCTGGACATAGGACTTGGCAAAGATTTCATGATGAAGATGCCAAAAGCAATTGCAACAAAAACAAAAATAGACAATTTGGACCTAATTAAACTAAACAGCTTCTGCACAACAAAAGAAACTTTCAACAGACTAAACAGACAACCTACAGAATGGGAAAAAAATTTGCAAACTATGCATATGACGAAGGTCTAATATCCATAATCTATAAGCAACTTAAATCAGTAAGAAAAAAACAAACAACCCTATTAAAAATGGGCAAAGTACATGAACAGACACTTCTCAAAAGAAGACATACATGCAGCCAACAAACACATGAAAATAATTCTCCACATCACTAATCATTAGAGAAATTCAAATCAAACTACAATGAGATACCATGTCACACCAGTCAGAATGGCTATTATTAAAAAGTCAGAAAATAACAGATATTGGTGAGATTGTGGAGAAAAAGGAACACTTATACACTTATATACTGGTAGGAATGTAAATTATTTCAGCCACTATAGAAAGCGGTTTGGAGAATTCTCAAAGAACTTCAAAAAGAAATATCATTTGAACCAGCAATACCATTACTGGATATATACCCAAAGGAATATACATTGTTTTACCAAAAAGACATATGTACTCATATGTTCACTGCAGCACTGTTCACAATAGAAAATACATGGAATCAACCTAGATGCCCATCAGTAGTGAAATGGATAAAGAAAATATGGTACATATACACCATGGAATACTACACAACCATTAAAAAAAGCAATCCTGTCCTTTGCAGCAATATGGATGGAGCTGGAGGCCATTATTCTAAGCAAACTAACACAGGAACAGAAAACCAAATACTGCACATTCTCACTTATAATTGGAAGGTAAACATTGAGTTCACATGAACACAAAGAGGGGAACAATAGACACCAGGGTGTACTTGAGGGTGGAGGTTAGGAGGAGGGTGAGGGTTGAAAATCTACCTATCAGGTACTAGGCTCACTACCTGGGTAATGAAATCATTTGTATACCAAACCCCAGTGACACAAAATTTACCGATGTAACAAATCTGCATATGTACCCCCGAACCTAAAATAAAAGTTGAAGAAGAAGAAAAGTAAATGAAAAAGGAAATTGCCTAAGCATTTTATGAGAGATGTGAATTATTTTTCAAAAGATTTTGAAATATATTAGGTTAAAATATTTTTCTTAGACCAAGTCTGGTTCAATTTTTCTTTCTCAGATTCTGCTTTTGAAGGAAACAATCATAAAGGAACTGGTTTTGTTAGAAAAATATCTGAATATATTTTTGTGCTAAATTTATTAATTGAATTTCTTGCTTAGTCAAATTTTATATTTAATACAGATAGTAGGAATGGGAGCTGGGCTGAATTAATACAATACAGCCCTCTCAATAGAGCTGGGAAATATATGTATGTATGCTAACCCATGTATACATATTTATCTACCTTTCTGTATCTATCTATATGTATATTAAATATGAATTTATACTGATGTCTCCAACTCTAATCCAGCAACACAGGGTATATTCTGGTCCTCCCTTTTTGCTTATTTATAACTTATTTCCATGACACTGAGAATTCTGGCTCTTATTATCTACTATAAGGGTCAGCAAACTTTTCATGTAAAGAGATAGTTTTTCCTGTAAAAGTAAATATTTTAGGCTTTGGGGGCCATAATGTCTCTATCACAACTCCTCAGCTTTGAATTTTTTAATAATTTTCATGTATTATAAAGTATAATTTTTCTATTGATTTTTTTAGCCATTCAATAATGAAAAAAAAAGTTTTTTTGTGGGCCATAGAAAAATAAGCTAAATTTGGCCCACAGTCCATAGTATGCCAATCCCTATTCTACAGTACACTTATTTGTTCACTGTAGTGCTTACATAGTTTCAGAATTGCTAATCCATATCCCATGCTAGACAAGTTTACCAACTAAAGCACAGTGTTTGTACACGGTACTTTTTGCCTTTATCCTTACAGTCAAAACACTATATTACAAAGTTATCAGGTCTGCTCCTTTCTTCCTCATTTGCATCAATATAATAACGTTATGGGGCACAGGACTACCCCAAAATGTGGCACCTTGGCATTTGAGAAAGTAGCAGGAGCAGGAAGGTCTCTCAAGCCTTCCCTTGTCCTTCTCCCCTGAGGCAGATTATAAAACCTAGGAAGGATTTTCTGAGCTGTCCCTGAAGCAGGTTATAAGACCAACATTCCAAAGGTGCCCTCTCTTATCTTCAGAGATAAGGAAAAGAACATTCTTATCTCTGAAGACGCAGGGACAGAGAAGACTCTCACATGAGAGGAAGTCTACACTTGCTCATTTAACCATTTCTGGCAGTGTTGGAGGTTAAGCCACATTTTTTTCTGTGGTATTTTGGTAGAGGAGCTATTTTCTAATAATAAATATTTTCTATCTATCCATCTAGGTTGCTCCTCTCCTGGCTCTTAGGCTAGATAGACTATAGAAAGTAGGATTTCTTGTTGTTGTTGTTGTTGTTGTTTTCCCTTGGTGTTTGCCTATTGATGTTTCTGAGTTGCTGGCTTCTCCAGTGCCCGGTTTGGAAAATATGTGTCAAACACACACACACACACACACACACACACACACACACACACGATTCACCACTAATCACTCCTTTGATCCTGAAGTTGCTAGCTTGTCTGACTTCTTTCCACCTTTCAGAGTAGTACACATCTATTTCTCCCCTGCTGACCTTGGTACTTAGGTTTTCATATATTTTGCTTTAATTTATGCTATAAATCTCAGGCTACATTCTTATTATTTTTGAAGAGTAAATTATCCTTTAAAGAGATTTAAATAATGAGGAAAAGGTGTTACATATTTACCCATGTAGTCACCATTCTGATGATTCTTCATCTTTTGTGGAGATCAATATTTGCATCCTACCCAAGACTTCTTGTTATCTGTCTTTTTTATTATAGCCATGCTAGTAAGTATAAAGTAGTATCTCATTGTGGTTTTGATTTGCATTTCCCTAATGGCTAATAATGTTGAGTATCTTTTCATGTGTTTGTTGGCCATTTATGTATCTTTTCAGAAAACTATTTGTTCATATAATTTGTCCATTTTTCAATTGAGTTATTTATCTTTTTATCATTGAATGGTAAGTATCCTGAATACAAATCCATTATCAAATATACGATTTGAAAATATTTCCTCCCATTTGTGGTTGCCTTTTCATTTTCTTCATAGTATTCTTTCAGGGACTAAAGTTTTACATTTTGATGATGTCCATTTTATCTATGTTTTCTTTTGTTGCTTGTACTTTTGTTTTCATGTCTAAAAATTTTTGCCTAGCCTAAGGTCATGAAGATTTGCTCCTATATTTTCTTCTAAAAGTTGTATAATTTTAATTTAGGTCTAAGACCAGATTTAATTTTCTTGTGTGGATTTAGGAGAGTGTTCTTCTTCCTTCTTTTATGTGTGAATATTCAATTATCCCACCACCATTTATTCAAGAACTATTTTCCCCTATTGCATTGTCTTGGCATCTTTTGACCATAAATGTGAGAGTTTATTTCTGGACCCTCAATTCTATTTAGTTTATCTATATTTCTATCTTTTTGCCAGTACCATGCTGTCTTGATTACTGGAGTTTTGTGGTAAGTTTTGAAATCAGAAAGTGTGAATTCTCCAAATTTGTTTTTATTTGTCAAGTTTTTATTTATTTATTTATTTTAGCTATACTGGGCCCTGTGAATTTCCTCATTGATTTTAGAATCAGCTCTTCAATTTCTGCAAAGAAGCCTGGTGAAATGTTGCTAGTAATTGTGTGGATCTGTAATCGATTTGGGAAGTATGTCTATGTTAATAATATTAAGTCTTTTTATCCATGAACATAGAGTTTTTTCATCTATTTAGGTCTTCTTTAACTTCTTTTAACAATATTTTGTAGTTTTCAGAATACAAGTTTTGCACTTCTTTTGTTAAATTTATTCCTAAGCACATTGTTCTTTTGGGTCCTATTGTAATGTGAATACAACCTTATTTTCTTCCTTCTTTGTATGACTTGTCTTTTTTTTATTGGATGTCATAAATTGTTAATTTTACCTTGCCGGGTGCTGGATATCTTTGTATTCCTATAAATCTTCTTGAAAATTTTTCTCTTCATAGAGTTAAGTTACTTGGAAACATTTTGGTCATTTCAGATTCTGCTTTCAGATTTGTTAGGTGGGCCTGGAACACTGGTCAGTTTAGGACTACTGCCCATTATTGAGGTTAGACCCTTCTGTGTACTGTATTTAACCCCCTATGAATCTTAGTTACTTATTTATTCATTTATTTGCTTACTTACTTATTTCTTTACTTAATTAGTAACAACAGGGTCTTGCTATGTTGCCCAATCTGGTCTTGAACTCCTGGCCTCAAGCAATCTTCCCACCTCCACCTCCCCAAAGCACTTGGGTTATAGGAATGAGCCACTGCACCCAGCTTAAATCCTATGAATCTTGAGGTAAAGCACTATTTCTGGCCCTTTGGGAGCATTTTTTTTCTCTAATCCTTTCATCTGATTCTTTCTCCATCCTCAGGTAATTTTCTCACACACGTACTAATTGATACTCAGTGGGGAACACTCTGCACTGGAATTCTTTTCCTAGAGTTCTCTTACAGCCCTATCCTTTCTGGCACTCTGTCCTACCAACTCTAGGCCACTTTGTTCTCCAAGATTCTCAGCTCCTCTTAAATTCAGTGCATCTGTGGACTCTTCGTGATCCCCCTCTCTGTGTCATGGACTAGAAATTCTCTGAAGATAATTATAGAGCTCTCTTCATTTGTCTCCCTTCTCTCAGGGTCACTGTCCTTCACCTTCTCAGACTAATGTAAAATAAAGATGTCACTAGCTTGGTTCCATGACCCACCATGGATAATAAAATCTACAGATGCTTGGGCCTCTACTATGAAGTGGCATGGTATTCAACCATAACCTATGCACATCCTTCTGTACACTTTAAATCATTTCTAGATTACTTTTTGGTTGTATTTTTCTAAATTTGAGGTCTGAACTCGAAGGAAGGTGATGTCATAATAGTTTTCAGATGGGAGTACAATGTGAGGATAAGAAACTTCCAGAGAGTAGCAACACCATGTAACAACCATAACAGAATTGTTTCATAATAAACATTCAGGAATTTAGTTCTTTATGTCACTTTGCTTAGAGTTGTCTCTAGTCATGGAATTCCCAAAAGTAGATAGAAACCTAAAAATTAACAGACTCTTTTGAGAATGCACAGTCAGGGTGGGTGAGGCAAAAATCATTTGCCATCTGGGTAGAATATGCTGAAAGCAAATGATAACTTTTTATTGTCTCACATTTAGAACAGACATTACTCTAAAGACCCTTTTATTTTGTCTTCTGAGCTACCAGTGTCTTCTCTCACTTAAATATAAAATTTGTTAATAAAAAAAATTCATATACAATCACACTAAAAAATAACAGATTATAACTTAATTTAAAAATGTAAGCTGTAGCTTTTAACTTTTCTAAACACATAAGAATTTTTTTCTATAGTGTCAACTATATTTAAATATAAATGAGAATACATAAATGAAAACTATTGTTTGGTGACCAATTACTTTTGCTGTTTTCATCTTTATTCACTTAGATTTCTTTAACAATTTTCCAGATAACCTAAGATTATTTTTTAATGACACCAATATAATACTTAGAGAAGACTTTAAATTATAATTGCTGGCCGGGTGCAGTGGCTCACGCCTGTAATCCCAGCACTTTGGGAGGCCAAGGCAGGTGGATCACCTGAGGTCAGGAGTTCGAGACCAGCTTGGCCAACATGGTGAAATCCCGTCTCTACTAAAAATATAAAAATCAGCCGGGCGTGGTAGCACACACCTGTAGTCCCAGCTACTTGGGAGACTGAGGCAGGAGAATCACTTGAACTGGGGAGGCGGAGGTTGCAGCGAGCCGAGATCGCGCCATTGCACTCCAGCCTGGGTGATGGAGAGAGAACTCCGTCTCTAAATAAATAAATAAATTATAATTTCAAGATCCTTATTTAGCTGTAAGTTAATTAAATAACAGTGTAGTCACTGTTGATATTAAAAAAACTTCCCAGAAAAGTATAACACCCTGAAATTTCACCTGGTACAAGTTAAGTAATTCTTAGGTTCACATAATTTGAAACTGTGCTTGGAGTTTACAAGAACAACAATAGCAAAAAATCATAAGGATATTAGTTACTGTAAATCAATTTAGTTGAACATCCATGTTTAAATTTACATGTCCTAAAATTTTTGTATCAGTAATGATTATTTATCTGACCCCATAAGACAAGTATAGAAAAGTTCCAGTTAACCAGACACTTTTGTAAGAAAATAAAATCAAGTACTGTATATATAAAGTACTTTATATTATATTCTACACTGTGACAAAGTAAGAAAGAAAACATGTAACTATCTTTTAAAACAAATCTATCAAAACAGTTTAATTTGCCCATGACTTACTATAACTAAAAGTAATAAAAGAACCTTTATAATCCTCTCATATTTATCAGAAAAGATTAAAAATATTTTAATTTTGCTTTAAAGTCATCATTTAGAATAGTTTCTTAAAACTGGCCTTATACCAATGTATCAATGTTCATTTATTTGTTTCTTATCATAGTAACCTAAAGTTCACCCATATACCTAAAACTTAATTGTTCCCTTTTAGGCACAGTTTTTTTGTTTCTTCCTTTTTGTCTATGCATTCTTGAGACTATTTATTCTAAAATTATATGAACTTAGTTCCTAGACCAGTTACAATATGAGCTCCATTAAATGTGATAAATTTAACAATATTGTTAATTTCCATCCAGATTCGTCAATTTAGTTCCACAAAAATGTATAACTAAGGAGGGAGATCCCTTTATGCTCTACCTAGATCCTACCTCAGGGAAAGATTTGCCTCAGCTTCTGGGAGAGATGTCAAAGATGTGTCAGCCAAAGGTAGCCACAAATTTCCCCCACTACCCTGATCCAAATGGAGATGGCAATGTCCAGACCTCTCTACCCAAAAAGGAACAACTCTGAAGAGCTATTTTAACTGCAGAGTGCCACCATAGGGTTGCCCCAAATCTTTGTTAGGCTGGCACTGCAGGTTGGCCTTCTCCCTCTGCTCATGCTTATTTAAACCTCTTACCTCCCACAGGTGTTGATCCCTTCATAAATATTATGCATGCTAAGCCCTATCTCAAGGTCTACATCCAGGAGAACCCAACCTGCAACATTAAGTAAGTAAATAGTTTGCCTTTGATAACATTATTTATATCTCCAGAGTTGGTTCTATCTCTGCCTATTCTAGCCAATCCCTCAGTCACTGTGCCCAGCACAGGAAACTGTCTTTCTCTTTAATGTCACAGAAGAAGATAGGATATTTTTGTGATATTAGTTGAACAGATTTTCCATTGCTTCTTCATCTCAAAATGGACCTGTCTGTTTGAACTCATGTTTTCATGGTGCACACAAATGACCAATTCCTGTGATCAATTACCTTTAAGTTTCCAGAGATATTTTAAGCAAACAGGCAGTTGTGTATCTAGAATCTCTCTGACCACAAACACAAAGAATTATAAATGACTGTTTATAGACATAGGCCAACATGTGAAAAATTGCTGGGCAAATTATACAATTTTAGCTAAAAGAAAAATGAAAATAAGACACAAAATCCCTATGGAAGAAACACAAAATAACTTCCTGCAACCAAAAGAAATAATCGATTATTTGCCCACTATATCTTTTCTAGGGGCTTTTGTCATCCCCTAGTAATATAATTGCTGACCAAAAGCCTATGGTACCACACCTGAATCTCCTTTCCTCCAGTCTTATGACATCCTTCAGACATCAAATGACATTTCCAGGCATTCATGGGAGAAGCAGGGGTGGTGACATTTATTGTAACTGTCCAAAACATGAGGACACCCAGTACTCTAGCTCCAAACTTTCTCTAAAAGTTTTCACCATGAGATTTTGAAAAGCAAAAGCTCTAAAATTGAGTCCAATTTCTATATCTCATTAAAACAGTCAGTGGCAGTAGCTGCAGAATAGTAAAGCCATGGAGATCTGAAGTTTTCAGTGTCATTCTTGGTATGGTGTTACTTGACTCAGAGCTGTTCTTACTTCACTCTAGTGAGTACCAAGATAGTGACTTTAGCCATCTTGGTAGTGCCTCCAAATTCTTAAGGAAAATATATATAACAAATTCATTATTTCAAAGTTTTATTTTAAGTTTGATGCAAGAGACTAAGCCTCTAACTCAGACAAGTGAAATATTTCACTCTTAGTGGAGACACAGGATAAAAGACTGATTGGAAAAAGAAATCATTGTTAGAATGAGTAAAAAATGAAAAAGAATGTTTGTTTAAAGATATTTAGACTGCTGCTAGATACATAAATGAGTAGGTAGTAAATAATATCACCAATTTTTTAAAATTTGTAGATAGGTTTAGCAGAACAACCCCCAGGCAAATTATCAGGCATAACAATGACTGCTCTGAAGGAGGCTGGTAATTACATCACACTGGGTTTGAGTCATTTTTTTCCCTTACTCATCTATAATCTAAATTATGTTACCCTTCAAGATCTAGCTCAATACTTCCTTTGGAAATAGAAATGGCATTCCAGGGTGAAGGTGGAGGACAGGAGCAGAGAAGTATGGTTGGGAACATGAATACACAAAAATATAGAAGAAAAAGCAGTATGATAATGCAGAAGTCAGGATAAGATCCACCTAACTCAGGTGGACACTGCTTACTAGAGACACAGGAGGAAAATATTCCAGAGATAAATGAAAAATTATATGGAGTCCTCATATTTTTTCAAGTGGGAGAACTAAGGTTGTTTGCTTTCTCATTCATATTTACCAGGTTACTGACTGTGCAAGAACCCTTTGATCATGTACCTTACAGACCAAGATAAGTGAGGATGCCCATGTATAACCTGCTGTCTTTCTGGTCTCTTATGTTTTTGTACCAGAAAGGGACAACTTTTTGGGTAACCATAGGTCTCTAGTATATCTGTGATTACAATAAAGATTTTTGATATACCAAAACTGATGAACCAAAATTCCACTGAAATAGCGAGTAAATGGAGTTCTTTTATCCTTTGCAGTATACCAGGGTGAACTTTTAACATGATTTCTTGCTCCAAAGGGAGAAGTGTATGACAAAGTACGTTTAAGGACCCTAACTGATCATAGAAAAAATATTAATGGCATTGGGAAAAAAATGCAGACTAATGAATCCACTACTAAATTTTACCTATCTTGTAGCTCTAAAATTGCACTGTTTAGAATACACTATGGTAGCCACTAGACATATGGCTACTTGAACTTGAATTGGTGAAAATCAAAATTAAGAATTTAATTTCTCACTCACATTAGCCACATTTCAAGTGCTCAACAGACACATGTGGCTAGTGTCTACCATATTGGACAGCATAGATTTAAAGCACATTTCCATCATCGCAACACTGCAATATGGAGGATGTATCCTCAATACACTGATATTGCCCCCTCAAAATTCATAACCCCTAGATATCTTATCTCTCTATGTGAGGATAGTGTATTAACTTGCACCTGGACTGAGATAGATAAATGCTTATCTCCAAAGATGTCTGTAAGTCTGGTACTGACCCTTGTCTAAGATAAGGATGGAATGTGCTGGTTAATGATTTATACTGTGCTATACAAAGTCCAAAATTCCCTTGGAGGTATCCTCTGCTGGCTTGTCTACATTGTTTAAGGATGGATAGATTGATGGTTTGCACCTGCTTTAATCATTTACGCATTCTGATTTTATTTGTGATCAGTGGAGGATAAAACCTTCAATAAACTTGTGTCTTAGCTTCCTTGATATTAAGATATCTTGCACATATCTTAGATTTTTATAATCTGAATGCAAAGCGCATCCTTTGCAATTGAGAAAGGACTCTGTGAGCTGCTCCTGGATATGTTAAACCCCTCAGTGACTGACCGTGTTTTCTTTCTTCTGCTGTACTTGCCCTTATTAAAGACTTACATGTGAAGTAAGTCCTTTCAATTGTCTGACTCCGGGTGATTGTTATACCCTTTGATATAGTTTGGATATTTGTGCCTTCCAAATCTCATGTTGAAATGTGATCCCCTATGTTGGAGGTGGAGCCTAGTAGGAGGTGTTAGGGTCACGGGAATGGATCCCTGATGAATGGCTTAGTACACAGTAATGAGTGAGTTTGTGCTTTATTAGTTACTGTGAGATTTACTTGGTAAAAAGAGCCTGGCAACTCCTCCCTCTCCCTTGCTCCCTCTCTTGCCATGTGACATGCTTGCTCCAGCTGCACCTTTTGCCACAATTGAAAGCTTTGTGAGTCCCTCAACAGAAGCTGAGCAAATGCTGGCACCATGCTTCTTGTACAGCCTACAGAACTGTGAACCAAATAAAACTTTTATTTTTATAAATTATCTAGCCTCAGGTATTCCTTTATAGCAATGCAGAACAAACCAACACACCCTTAAACCCTATATTTAAGGCTGAGACCTTGGACCCTCCTCCTAAAATTTACCTTAAAAGGTGAAGCAAGCACTAGTCTTGGAGACTATAAATTGGAAAAAATGGCAAAGCAGTAGGTGTTCCAATCTTTGCTTTAGGCCTGAGTAAGAGGCCATAAAGATGCCTGTGGAATCCTAGATCTTAGTTCTGGGTGTAAGTAGAGGGAAATTGGGGAATAACATAGGCACAGCATAGACAAAATTTGGCCAACAGATCCTAGTCTCCCCACTTCTGTCAGGAATATAACTCAAAGGTGGAAGGAGGACTGAGCTTACAGATGAAATTCAAATAGGGACTGACAGTTATTTCTGTTGGTTCATATGACTTCTATTCTAGAAACTGTCTCTGGGGCTGAAAGCATTGTAGGATATAAGGGAATGAAAGCTGCAGTATAATGAAAATTGCACAATTAAATCAAGATCATCCATCAAAGGCGTACAGTCTAAATAACTACAAAATCCACTGTCTTCCATAAACTATTTGTTTTGAGTGTTCTTGGATTAACTTAGAGACAGCTTTATGTTCTGGGTACTATGGAGGCTCTAAATGGGATATTTATTGTAAAGCACATGTGAATAAAGGAAATAATTATGAAATATAAGAGAACAGCAGAAACATTTACACACAGAAAATGCCTTGTAACCTTAATCAGGATAAAGAAAGAAAGAAACACTAAGAAAAAGTCTAATATTAGAGAACTGGTTGAATGAATTATGGTATAGTAAAGTGATGGAATATTATGCAGGCATTAAAATGATAGGTTTATGTAGAAACATAAACAAAATGTTTCATATAATGTTAAGTAAAACCAGCAGAACACAAAGTGGCATATCATACATGAGAGCATAAAATATATGCAAGTTGAAGGAAATATATTAAAATAAGGTATTATGATTGGGAGTGGACCATTTTTTATATTAAAATGTACTGTTATATAGACTGCCTAGGGGTATACATTAATATATACACCTTCTGTATGTGTACATGTATATGTAAACATAAGACATATAGTGATGGACACATTAGTCTGGATATTGTTTAGACATCGTCTTTTTTGTAGACATTGTCTAGCAACACTTACCAGTAGAACATGTTGCAATGATGGAAATGTTCTTTAAGTCTATGCTGTCCAATATGGTAGACACTAGCCACATGTGTCTGTTGAGCACTTGAAATGTGGCTAATGTGAGTGAGAAATTAAATTCTTAATTTTGATTTTAACAAATTCAAGTTCAAGTAGCCATATGTCTAGTGGCTACCATAGTGTATTCTAAACAGTGTGATTTTAGAGCTACAAGATAGATAAAGTTTAGTAGTGGATTCATTAGTCTTCAATACATTGGTTTTCTCCATCTGTCCCCATTGCTTAAGGTGAAAAGTACTCTTGTTTAACATTAAGTTTGCTGAAGGACACATGAGAAGTCTCACAAAAGTTGCTTGGGTTTATTTCTTTTCTTCAGGTTGAGGATTTTCAATTTAATAAATCCTTTGAACTTTAACTGATTAATTTATTGAGTAGCTAGAAGAAGTTAGGATAAGAAAAAAGATCTGGGAGCTACAATGAAAGAGACTCTCAGTTGCCATTGGAAAAGTGCTACAGGGCATCTTAGAGCAGATGAGTAAATAGCTATGCAATTCACAGTCTTATCCAACTCTGAAAGAGAAAACTATAGGGAAATCTTTCCAGCAGCTTCTCCATGTACTTTTCTCAAGAGACCAGAGTTATCCACAGGAAAATGAAATGTGCTGAACTATACCTGGGGGCTATGACGTTTGAGGGGACACAATTCACCCCATAACAGGCACATATTGAAAACCAGGCTGCTTATCAAAACATCTAAAGCATTCTTTTCTTTGCACTCCTCTTCCTCCAATTGACATGAGCTGTCATCAGGATAGGCTGTGGTTGACACTGCCTTCTGTCATGGAGGAATAATTTCCTCATGGCCAAAGTAACAAGACATGTATATAAGGAGGTAGACATAACATAGTCTTCTGGCCAGGAATCAACTGTGACATAACTAGGTGGATTATGTTAAACATGTGAGTTTTCAAAACATAACAACCAAGGCAACTTTGTTGCACTGAGTGACCATTCAATGCTAAATGGTACATGAAGCCTTTTAGCTCTTAAAATGAACAGGGAAGATGCTTATCTGTGCTTTGAGGAGAGAAGTTAAACAATAAAACACAGAGCTGGTTCTTCGAAAAGATCCATAAAATTGACAAACTTCTAGCAAGACTGACAACAGAAAAAAGAGAAGACACAA
The DNA here is from genome assembly GCF_029289425.2 of Pan paniscus. Classification (NCBI taxonomy): domain Eukaryota; kingdom Metazoa; phylum Chordata; class Mammalia; order Primates; family Hominidae; genus Pan; species Pan paniscus. The sequence goes on from NC_073272.2 coordinate 44,888,163, forward strand.
ATAACTAATGTCAGGAATGAAAGAGTGTATTATTACAGACCCTGCAGACACCAAAATGATAATAAGGAAATACTTCAAACAATTCCATACTCATACATTTGACAACTTAGATGAAATAGATCAACTTTTAGAAAAACATAAAGTACCTCAGCTCACCCAATATTAAATAGTTGATTTGAATTGCCTTATGACTATTAAATAAATTGAATTCATAATTTTTAAAACTCCCCAAATAGAAACTCTAGGCCTAGATGGTTTCACTGGAAAATTCTACCAAATGTTCAAAAAGAATTAAAGCAATTATATACAATCCCTTGCAGAAAATAGAAGAGGTAACACTTCTCAATTAATTTTATGAAGCTATTATTACTGTGACACCAAAAGCAGACAAAGATAGTGTCCAAAACTAAAAGTACAGATCGATATCTCTCATAATCTTTGATATAAAATTCCTTAACAAAATATTAGCAAACTGAATTCTATGATGTAAAGAATTATACACCATAACCACTGGGGTTAATTCCAAGGGTCGAAGCTTGGTTAAATATTTAAAAACAAATAATTTCATTCTACCATAATAACAAGGTAAAGAAGAAACATTAATGTTTTTGTCAATGGATACATAAAAAGCATTTAATACATTTTAACACTCATTTATTATAAAGTCTCAGGAAAATAGAAACAGGACAACTTCCTTAACTTGGTAAAGAACAGCTACAAAAACCCTACACCTAACATTATACTTAATGGTGAAAGAATGAACGTTTCCCAGCTATGCTCAGAAACAAAGTAAGGATGTCTACTGTCACTGCTATTATTCCGCATAGTGATGGAAGTTTTAGGCAATGCAATAAAGAAAAGTAAAGAAATAAAAAGGCATACAGGTCAGAAAAGAAGAAAGAAAGAAAATGTATTAATAAAAACTCCTAGGTCTAAGTGAGTTCTTCAAAGTCACAGGATATTATGATATTAGAACAATACATCAAACAACAAAAATCAATTGCATATCCATATATTGATAAAAAACATGCAGAAACCAAAATTTAAGACACCATGCTACTAAAATTGCCAAATAAAATAAAAGAGTTAAGTATATAGTTAACAAAACACATATAGGGTCTGTTTGCAAAATTACAAAATGATGAATGTAATCAGAGAAAACCTAAATACATGAAGAGACTTGCCATGTTCATGAATTGGGAGACTCAACACAGTATAGTTGTCAATCCTCTCCTAATTTATATAGAGAGTTAACAAATTTCCTATCAAAATTTAAGCAAGGTGTTTTATAGTCATATACAAGCTTATTCTAAAACTCACAGGGAAAAGCACAGGCCCTGGAATAAGTAAGATAACGTTGATAAAGAATAATAAAGTGGGAGGATTTACTCTACCCAATATTAAGACTTACTATATAGTCCAATAATCAAGACAATATGGTATGGTGAAGGAACAGATGCATAGATCAATGGAATAGAATAGAGAACACAGAAATTGCTTCCACACAAGTACAACCACTTGATTTTTGACAAAGGTGCAAATACAATTCAATAGAGGAAGGATAGCCTTTTCAAGAAATCGTGTGGGAGCAATTGGCCCTCCATAAGCAAAAAATGAACCTTGCCCTAAACCTCACACCTTATACAACTATTAACCTAAAATGGATAATGGACTTAAGTGTAAAATACACAGAGAAAAAAAACAAGAGAAAAAATCTTTGGGGTCTAATACTAGACAAAGTTTTATTAGCCTTGACACCAAAAGCATGATTCATAGAAGGAAAAATTGATAAATTGTACCTCATTAAAACTAGAAACTTTTACTCTGTGAAATCCCGTATGAGGAGGATTAAAGACAGTCTACAGACTGGGAGAAATTATTTGCTAACCACATATTTGACAAAAGGCGATTATGTAGGATATAAAGAAGTCCCAAAACCCAACGGCAAAACCACAAACAATCCAATTAGAAAATGGGCAAAAGTCTTGAAAAAACATTTCACCTAAAAGGATACACAGATGGAAAATAAGCACATGAAAAGATGTTCAACACTATTAGCTAAGGAAATGCAAATTAATACTAAAATGAGATATCACTACACATCTATCAGAATGACTAAAATAAACAAAAAAATAGATATAGCACCAAATGCTTGAGATGATGTAAACACTGAATCGCCCGCGTTGCTGATGGGAATGTAAAATGGTATAGGCACTGTGGAAAACAGTTTGGCAGTTTCTTATACAGCTAAACATGCAACTACCATACAATCCAGCAATTGTACTATTGGATATTTATTCCAAAGTTATGAAAACATGATCATACAAAAACCTGAACATAAATGTCGTAACAGTTTAATCTGTAATAGTCAGAAATTGGAATCGACCTAGATGCCCTTCAAGGAATGAATAGTTACACAAACTGTGATATATACACACTCAGCAATGAAAAAGAACAAACTATTGATACATGCAACAATTTGAGGAATCTATGAGAAATCATGCTGAGTGTAAAAAGCCAGTCTCAGAAGGTTACATTGTGCACTATACTATGCTATAAAATTTTATTTTTAATAACAATTGTATATGTTTATAAGGTATCAATGTCAATATCTTGGTTGTGATACTATACTATACTTTTGCAAATTGTTATCATTGTTAGAAACTGGGTAAAGCATACAAAGACTCTCTCCATATTGTTTTTTACAACTGCATGTGAATTTACAATTATATCACAATAAAAATTTCAAAAACATTTTGCAAAGCACTGAAACATACACTTCACCAAAGAAAATACAGAGACGGCAAATAAGTATGTGAGAAAACATTTAACATCTTTAGTTATTAGAGAAATGCAAATAAGAAGGAGGAGATACCACTACACATATATTACAACAACTAAAAAATACTGACAATATCAACTGTTTGCAAAATTGTGACACATCTGGAACCTTCACCTGGGAATGCAAAATGGTGTAGCCACTCTGTGAAATCATTTGGCAGTTTTCTTATAAAGTTAAACCTACATTTACCATACTATCCAACAATCTTATTCCTTGGTATTTACTCCAAAGAAATACAAACTTACGTTCATACAAAAACCAGCAAATTAATATATATCACAGCTCTATTATAATTGTCCCAAACTGGAAGCAACCCATATACCTTTTTTAAAGTGTGAGTAGACAAACAAACTGTGATATACCCATGCAATGGAATAATACTCATCAATGAAAAGGGATAAATTATTGATACATGGAACAACATCAATGAATCTCAAAGACATTATGCTAAGTGAATGAAGCAATTTTGTAAAAGTTACATAGTATGTGATTCTGTTTATAACATGTTCTGGGGAGACAAAACAAATCAGTGGTTGCCAAAAGTTGAGAGGGGGGAAGAGGGTGTGATTATAAAGGAAGAGCATGAAGTCATTTTCGAGGGCTGATAAAACTGCTCTGTATCCTGATTGTGGTGGTATTAATAGATACATTAACCTATACATGTGTTGAAACTCATAGAAATGCATGCCAAAAAGTCAGGAGGGAGTAGAAAAGATTCATATGAAACCTTTGATAACCTATAGCCCATCCTAGCAATTTGTACTCAATTCTTTCAATGTCTCTGAGTAGTGACTCAGGGATTTGAAGACTCAGTAACTAGTTACCTACATATTTTGTCTTGAACTGAAGTGTCTATTGTGCCTGCCCATGTCATTAGAGAACAGGAAAATTGGAGATGCCATTAGAGAACAGGGAAATTGCAGTTGCCTTTTCAAAATTCTGGTTCCTTTCTTCACACATGACATAGAGACAAAATTACATGATAACTTTTTTTTATGTAGTGCAAGCTTCATTTTTCATGAATTTATCTTCTCATCTAAAAATTGTATATTTCCATTGAATGCTTCTTAGTTTCCCTCTTATATAAGCAGTTTGCCTTATTTAAATAGAATTTTATGCCCCTTGAATTTCACAGAATCTTTGTAATTAGAAAACCTTTCCTATTAGAAAAATTGTATTGTTACAAATAGTGACTTAAAGTCATATTTTTAGGTAGCCAAAATAAGTCTTAAAATACCTTGTTTTCCTAAAGAGTTTTAATGCATAAATATGGTGAGAAGTTTTTGGCTACAATTTAGACTAATTTCATTAGAACAGCAGTGTGGTTATTCATTTCCTAATTTGAAACCATTTTCTTGGTATAGGTAGTTTCACGTTAACCATTTTGAAACAAATTTGCACAGCGTGAATAGTCAAGTGTTTAGAAATATCAACAAAAGCATACAAATTTGTTGAAAATAACATCAGAATTACAGTATTCTCTTTCCCTCTGTCTTCCACTCACTTTAACCTTGAAATGGGAGTATCATTGAAATAGTTTGCCCCCTCATAGTTGTGAAGCCCTGTTCTGTGTGTACCTGCCACCCGTGGGACCCTAAGGAACACTTTATTCAGCCAAGGAAATAGAGGGGTCACTGCCATCCTCAGTTAAAAGTGCTATTTTACCTCTTCACATCACTGCCGAGTGTCATCGTTGCTTTCAAAACCCCATGTACTCAATAAAGCTTTCATGAATTAATTGCCTGAGTAAAAAAGTTTTCCCATTACCATGTCCAAACATAAAACATATGTCGGCTTTCCACTCACTAATTTCTATATAAATTCAGTAATTCCTTACTTCCACATAATGCAAACACCTGAACGTTATGCTTATTCATTCAGATAAATGTTTATTATTCAATTATCTATGTATCATAAACGTATTCAGTCTACCATAGTGGTGCATTGAAATAAATTAACCATATTCCAAAGGAAGTTATGATCTGCCTTTCTCTGCCAAGCGTGGCTCCATTTATAAATTGATACTTAATAAATACTTTCAATAGCTAATAAGGATGACTTTATATAACTGAAGAGGCAAATAGATTTTATGGCTGTGACAAGAGATACAGAGAAATTAAGAAATTATATTTCCAATAATGCCATGAGCCATTATCAGATCTGAATATAACACTATCAAAATTTACAGTCTTTAAGATATTTAAGATTCTGATAGAATAAAGCCTTTAGTATTGCTTTGATTATCCCAATACAGTTTCAGGACAGTAGTTGATTTTAGGAAGGGCTGGCATCAAGAAATGATAAGGATCTTTGAAATAAGGTTTGCTTGGTTTCTGAATGCAATTTTACCTTTCCAGAAAGAAAAATAAACAGCTATGAGAAAGCAAGTGCAATAGATCCTGATCAAACTTGGCATTTACTTCAAAACAGATATTCTGTCCACAAACATCAACACCTAACTTGTGTGTTGAATGGAGCATATTTGAAAGCTTTCTATGTGAAAGATATTTTTGAAATTAAAAGCAAGTGAGGGGATAGAAACAAATGAGTCATCATTTAAAACCTCGTGGCCATATGTGAACTGAAGTATTTCTGACCCTTAGAGATAAATTTTTCATTTAGAATCAAGTGTCAGGCTCTGCATATTTGAGATTTGCAGGACAGGGGGAAAACAGATTTCATAATTTTGTCACATTTACTACAAAACATTTCCAAATGTTGGCCATTATCTTTTCCTTTGATTTTCTTCTCTGAACCTCTCTTACCTCAGCAAACACAGGTTTTATAATAAAAGAATATGATTTTCTCAGCTGTCTCTCAAGCTTAGGAGAGTGGCCATGCACCCACATATTACTTACTGTCTTTCAAGATCTCATAACTCGGGACAGCAAATTTCTCTTTATTCTCCAGAACTAATTTCAGGCTTAGAGCATGGGAAACCCTCTGGGCTGCTACCATTTCTGAAAAGACAACTAAGGCAGTGATCACCTGGTAGACAAGTTTAAATAAATCACTTGACTTTGCTTTTTGCTTTTGCAAGATTATCACATCTTCAAGAAGATTGATTGAAGGAACTGACAAAGACAAGCTCTTTATTCATTCGGTACAAGGGTCTCCAAAGGGTTCAATCTTTAATTTGGTTTTGTGGAATGTTAACAGGGAAAACAGATCTTTCACGGTCAGGCTATAACACTGGCTACTAGAAATGTGATTTTTGTGTTTTATCTACAATGTCAGATACTGATTCCTAAGCTTTTAAATAAATCTTTTAAAAAATTTTCTGTCTTAAGAGGGGTCATAGTTGCTTCCTAAGTAGTACTTTACCTTATTCTAATTTATTTCAAATGAGATTGCAAAAATAAACACATGTTCTTTGTCTTACTTTGGACCCTCTCAAAAGCAGACTCTGAGGTGAGGACACAGGTGCAAATTTTTTATTTGGGAGGTGAGCATAGGAAGCAGAATGGAGAAGTGAGTTAGTGAGAAAATACAAAAGGAAAGCTAATGAAGTGGGTATTCATTAGCAGGTTATCGCTGTGGGCAACTGGAGCTTAATTTTGCTAGGGCACCTCTGAAATATCACATGGAAGAGGTTTCCCAAGGACTGTGGTGGAGGTGGGTGGGGTTGAGAGGGACGCTGGAGCACTTATTCACAGATCCCATACTTCATTGGCTGAGTTTGTCTCAAATAGCATGAACTCCCCATACTTCCATGTTGTGCCTGTATATAGTAGCCTAAGTTTCCATGCTGGATAAAATCCTCAGCCCGAGAAGACAGACTGGTGACTGGGCTGGGAAGCTAACAGGTTCTGATAATTGTCTTTATTTGCATCTGCAGGTGAATTTATGTAGGCCAAAGAAATATGAAACAGAGTATCAACAGCGTCTACTCTGTGCTTTGTTCTGTATCTAAAAGGGGCTTAGTAGAAGTTATTGACAATGAGAGGGAGTAATGTAAATATGCCTTTCAAATCATTAAACCTGACCTATAAAGAAGCTGACTTTGCCGGGCGTGGTGGCTCACAACTGTAACCCCAGCACTTTGGGAGGGTGAGGCGGGCAGATCACCTGAGGTCAGGAGTTCAAGACCAGCCTGGTCAGCATGGTGAAACCCTGTCTCTACTAAAAATACAAAAAAGTAGCCAGGCATAGTGGTGGGTGCCTGTAATCCCAGCTACTCAGGAGGCTGAGATAGGACAATCGCTTGAACCCGGGAGGCAGAGGTTGCAGTGAGCCGAGATCGCATCATTGCACTCCAGCCTGGGCAACAAGAGCGAAAATCCATCTCAAAAAAAGAAGAAGAAGCTGGCTTTTGAAAAATGAGCCCTGGTCTTACTACAAAGCATTAATGTTTACAAAAGTTCCCATTTGACTAGTGTTTTATCCTTACTGATGGAGTTCCACTTGGGTCAAGATTCATAGTTAGCATTATATATGAGTTGATGGTACAGCTGTAACTCTCCTTCCTCCAACTGCCTCTTTCACTGATGGCCAATGATATTATTTAGCAAGAAGTACCAACTGGAGGAACTAACTGAAGGTATTAACTGGAGGAACTTTGATCCTTGCATGATTGATTCTTTAGGTTGGAACTTTTGCATTATGGCTTAGTTGTATTAAGTGACACCCCCAAGAAACAGCTCTAATGAATTCACTATTTCATTTAATGTAGATGTGTTCTGAAGAAAATTGTCAGGTACATTGCTCAATATGCCTACTTAGAGACTCATATGAAAAAGTTATTCATATTTGAAAAGTGTTTTTCCCCTGACACTAAATATGTGGTAACTTTACCAACACAAATTCACTGATTCTTGACACAAACTGAGTGTCCGACACTTCAATCCAATTCAGACCCTACCTATCTAAAGTTAGCATAGACCCCACAAGTTAAGGGCTCATTTCACAAGTCTGCCTTCACTTCAGATGTCAGTCACAAGTTCAATGTTTCCACCCATATTTATTGACAAGCCATAAATTTGGGGGTTCCCACAATCCCCTTTTTAGATTCAATAATTCATTAGAATAACTCACAGAACTCGGGAAAGTGCTTTGCTAGTAACAGTTTATTATAAAGGATACAACTCAGGAACAGCCAAATGGAAGGTATGCATAGGGCAAAGTATGGGGTCAGTGGGCACAGAGCTCGCATACCCTCTCTGAGCACACCACCTTCCCAGCATACTCACTAACCCAGAAGCTCTCTGACTGTCATTCAGAAATTTTTATAAAGGTTTCATTATGTAGTCATGATTGATTAAATCATTGGCCATTGGTTTTTGAACTCAATCTCCTGTCCCTCTCCCTTCCCCAAACATGGTAGGGGAATGTGGTGAGGGGGCTGAAAATTCCAACCCTCTAATTGTGCCCCCATCCTAAAGCTATTTAGGGGCCCTTAGCCACCAATCATCTCATTAGCATACAAAAACACCCATCACTCAGGAAATTCCAAGGGTTTCAGGGGCTCTGTGCCAAGAACCAAGGACAATGACCAAATACTTATTTTGCATTATACTACAATACAATAATACCAGGTAAAATGTTTATGCCCCAGGTAATTGGAATCTCCCCCTTCCCATGGACAAAGCAAACTGAAATGGAGGATATTACCATTTTTGGTCATTAAGGACTTCAGAACCAAATTTGTAGATCACATGGGCTACTTATTTATATTCTAAAGCCTCATCTTCTCCATAAATTTAATAGCTAAACACAAATATAGTCTTATGATAATAGATTTATACAGTGAGAGTTGTAGAGAATTAAATGTGAATGTTCCATTTACTGTGCCCCAACACTCAATATAGTCTTACCTAACTAAAAGTAAGCAAATGTATCATATGGATATATATTTTTTAGTCCTTTTCTATGCATAAATACAGAATAATATGTATATACTTACATATATGTTTATGAATATGAATAGAATCATGCTATTAACTTTCAAACACATATGTGCATATAGGTATATATATATTTCTGTCTTGAATTTGTTTACATAAAGACATGTTAGATACTATTCCTTGCTAACACATACAGAACTTTCTCAATCTTTTTATTATTACATAGTATGCCAAAGTAAATACTTTTCATTATTTAATTAACCATTTCTCTAATGATGGGTATTTAGGTTGTCCTTAAGTATTTACTAATACAAATGATTTTATAGTTATGCATGAGGCAGGCATGAAGTTGAACATTTGAAGTTGATATTTGACCTGTTTTCCAGAACTTTTTGAGCATCTTTGAAATGTCTAGAGAATTAGAGTCTCATCTCCATAATTTAGAATTCAGGCAACTCACCTCCACAGGTTCCTTTCAGCTAGGGCACAATCATGTGACTTAGATATACCCCTGCTTAAGTTTGATTGGTGAAGAGCAGCTTCCCTACTTAATCCACTTTCCTGGAGAGGATTATAATGATAGTGGCAAAAGGCAGCCAAATGCCTAGGCAGATAGGGGCAAGTCCCTGGTGAAACCTCACCTTCAAGCCAAAAACAGCCTGAAGGCTGAAAGACTAGACTGCTGGTCCCGGATATCAATAGCAGAGTCCTCTGGATGTCAAGGGAGATAGTAGCAGGCAAGTTGAGTTCCTGGTATAGAAGTGAGTTTGGGGCTAACAGCAGCAGCTACTTCAGTCATTTCTAGTAGATAGCAGCTGTTCAATCTGCAGCATCTAGGATTTGGTAGCAGCAGGGGAAACAGCTGTGTTTTTCTCCATTATCGAATTCTGTAGGTTGCTTTCTGGCATTGACCATGGAAACTTAGCCTAAGACACTCTCAATAATTCTATGAGCTATCCAGTACCCTTTTTAAAAAAACTCTCTTTTTGCCTAATCAGCCAGTCAGCTTCTGCTATATGCAGCTAAGAATCTGGAAGGATACAGAAATTGGAACCAGAAGTTGATGCAGACAACAGAACCCCTGGGAAATGGGGAAGTTTTGTGATTGGTTATCTGGCATGGCAGCCATGGAAACATGCTGCTCAGCTCTCTTTCAAGAGAACCTGCTCCATGAGCAGTGAACATAGTGACTGACAGCTTCCAGCTGCTGTTCCTCCTAGCCAATGCCTGAGCATGGCAGAGGTACTAGGGCCAGCTCACTCCTGCCTCAAACTGGGATTCCTCTAAGGAGCAACTTTGGTTTGGGGAGTTCCTTTCAGCCAAGTGGAAACTTTTTTCAGAACTGCCCTATGGTCTGAGGCTCTTCTTACCCAATTCTTCCTTCTTTCTCTTTTTCCACACTTGCATCACAGACTGAAGCCTCTCACCTCCTAAAATGCTTCCTCTGCTTTACCCTTCATAGGCATTTCCCCCTATAAATCTCTCACCCCTGATACCATCTTGGCATCTGCTTCTCAAAAGACCTAACTAACCTAACTGACAGTGGTCAGGAAAAATTCATAAAAATGGGATATGGCCACTGGCTCACTAAGTACCTGTCTGAAAAGCAGGACACCATACTGAGTGCCTCTGTAAGAGCATGAATAGTCCCAGATACAATGTGTCAACCCAACTGTTGGCGATTTCACCTGTAGTGATCTGGGAAAATTTCACAGTGGAGGGAAATGCCCTTGCTGGTTTGGTGATTCAGGCACTTGAAAGAGACAGGTAAAACAATACCTGTAAGGACAGGAGAGTTGGCTTGATAGGATTAAGTTCGATTGACATCCTGCAGAGAGATAATGGAAGTCTGCAGGCTGTTAACAAACAGTTAAAGACTAACTATGAGAGCCGGAGTGCCTCTGTAGTTGCTTGAAATAAACCTTACCTCCTGCAGCGGAAGCGCAGACATAGGTGTTAACAGGAGTGGACACAAGATCTGATTGAGCTGCAGAATTCCAGAGGCATTTAAATGCTGAGCCAAGGCAGGCCTGTTATATGAAGTTCTAGCCCCTGATAGGGACAATCTGAGCCCCTGAAACATGAAATGGAAGCATCAGGATGCTTGCATTTGAGGATTATAGCTCTTCAGACCTCCCTGAACCCTTAGAGCTTCTAGAGATAACCATTTCTTTCTTTTTTTTTTTTTTTTTTGAGATGGAGTCTCGCTGTGTCGCCCAGGCTGGAGTGCAGTGGTGGGATCTCGGCTCACTGCAAGCTCTGCCTCCCGGGTTCACGCCATTCTCCTGCCTCAGCTGGGACTACAAGTGCCTGCCACCATGCCCAGCTAATTTTTTGTATTTTTAGTAGAGATGGGTTTCACCGTGTTAGCCAGGATGGTCTCGATCTCCTGACCTCGTGATCTGGCTGCCTCGGCCTCCCAAAGTGCTGGGATTATGGGCGTGAGCCACCGCACCTGGCCAAGATAACCATTTCTTCTTAAGACTAGCATTTCCCCCACATGGGAAAATGCTGCAGGCTTTTGCCTGTAAGACAATAGGTGGCACACATCAGGAGCTGCCCCACCTCCTCTCCTGGCTGTTAGGCCTATTACTAAGGTTAAATCTCAGTATAACCTGTATGGAAAAATGCTAGGTCTGATAAGGGAATAAAGAGATTATACACAGTAGGAGCATCAAGAATTACCCAGCATGCACTAGCAGGAGCCAGAGAGTTTCTATAGAATAGGATTTTAAGGCGTTTGAAAGAAACTGGAATATATGACTAGGTAAGCAAAAATTAACTCACTTGGGAACACTTTTTCAGGACATGAAATTTAATGACCTGGCAGAGACCCTAAGGGATGGGGCAAATGTATGACAAGTTAGCTTTTAGAAGCCTGGAAGAAGAGATAGTCAACAAGGATCAAGTGAAAACCGCCCTGGCAGACAGTAGAGAAGGGAATGAAGAGACTGAGGGAAGTGGGCACGCTGGAATTAATATGTTACATGAGACCAGAAGATTCATCATAGGCTTATGGTTCATGAGAGGACCCAAAGGGCACTCTCTTCCACCCAGGCCATCAGGAATGTGCTGGTGAGATGGGAACCAGCATCACTGACTTCAATGGTAGTTATCCTCTCCAAGCCGGGGCAGACAGTAGGCAAGGCAGTGACAGAGGTGGGCTCACTGATAATTATGGGAATTATGGTGCCTTGAAGTAATAGAGCATATATATGAATAGAGGAGGGCATAAGTGTAAAGATTTTTGTATCACACCTTAAGGGTCACCAGGAAGCATTTACCACAGAAGTGTGGCTGAAAAATCAAACAGACAAAATGTCTTGGCCAGTTGATGTTAAGCATCCTTCATCAATGGCTATGATGATTCAACAAAAAGGCTCTTCCTGCCTATTCCTGTTTCTGCCCCCATTGTCCTTCACAGGAATCCCCCACATCCCATTTCTGACCAAATCTATTGTACATCTAATTCTATCTGCTTGTTGGGACACCTGGTTAGTATTGAAAGATTGGACTTAGTAGTTCATAGTACATAGCAAGCAACAACTTAAATTATCACCTATGATCACTAAAAATAAAGTACCTAGTGAAGGCACAGCTTTGAGGGATATAGTAACTACTTCCAAAAAAATGTGAATAAAGCCAATGAGGAATTCAAGGATTGTAGGAGTGATCTTAAAGTTCTAAATTCTTGGTTTAATGCAAAAACTTAAAATGATAGAATTATTATGACCATGTTAAAGAATCTCTTGTTTGTAGCTGTAGAGAGGAAGTGGCTGAAAACTATAGTCAAAGTTTGGACACATATATTGGGAAATTAATATCATTTAACTCATCACTTCATCAGGTCTCATATATATAAAATAATGATTAGCAAAAAATGGAATGCCACGATAGGAACACTGTCATATGAAAGGATTCAGAGTACTGAATCTAGCATAGTGCTTCTCCCATATTGTCTTTTGACTTTGCTCATGGTGTATTTTTCCCATGTGAAAAAAGTTTTCAAAGAATGTTTATGAGTTCAAATTTATCAGTCTTTTTAATGGCTGCCTTTGAATTGCGAGTCATAGAACTTCATATACGGGTTATAAAGTAATTCACTCAAGTTTTCTTCTAGTGTGATTTAATTTATTTACTTTTACACTTAAATATCTAATCCATTTGGAATTCATTTTAGTGTATGGTATAAAGTATGAACCCAGTTTTATTTTTTTCAAATGACTATCCATTTATCTCAACCCAATCTAAGTCCCTCTTCTCCCTAGTGATGCAAGATGCCACCTTTATCATATCCTAAATTGCCATATGTTCTTGGGTATATTTCTGGACTGCTCTGTTCTATTCTTCTGTTCTGTCTGCCTTTTCATGTGCCAGCACTAACAGTTTTAATTATAGAAGAGTTATAATATGTTTTAATAACTGGTAGGATTCGTTCAGCTCTTTGCTCTTCTTTTCCAGGGCTTCCTGAGATTTTGCATGCTATTTTTCCAAACAAATGTTAAGAATCAATTTATCTAGCTCTTTTAAAAAGTAAATATTTTATTTTTATGCACACACACACATACACACACACATAAACAAACATGGAGAAGATTTTATTTCTTTATGATATTGAATCATGCTATCCAAGAAAAAAGGCTTTCTTTGCATTTGTGTGTCTAACTTGCATCTCTTAGTAGTTGTATTAATATTTTCTCATACAGGTTTTATAATTTTTAATTGTGTACTTATAAGTATTTTATCATTTTGTTGTTATTGCAAATTGGGTTATCTCTTTCATTGCATCATTTCACTAGTTGCTTTTATATATGAAGGATATTGATTTTTATTTATTAATTTCATATCCTACTAAATTATCAACTTGTTTTACTATTTGTGTTAGTTTTGTTGTTGTCCTCATGGGTTTTCCAGGTAAACTATCTATCATATCATCTACAGATAGTGATAGTGTTCTTTTTTTGATTCAATTTTATACCTCTAGTTTTTCTCTTTTCTGATTTCATTTCTAATAATTACAATGGAATGTAAAATAGCAGAGGAGATAGTAGGCATTAAGGTTTCATTTCTGACCTTTGAGAGAATACCTAACATTTCCTCATTATATAATTTGCTTGCTTGAGAGACACACACACACATACACACACACACACACACATATATTTAAGGCTATATATATAGCCTTAAATACTAAGCAATAAAAACAAAAAATGCATATAGATGAATTTGAATCTATAAGATGAACAGCATCATAATTTAAAAGGAAGCAGACTGAAGGAATTAATATAGATAAAAGGGTATATGATTGAGGTAGAAAACAGAAAAAAATTAGAAATAATAAATAAACCAAAATTCTGGTCCTGCAAAATTCAATAAAATAGACAAACCACTAACTAACCTAGCTAAGAAAAAAAGTGGGAAATCTCAAATATAGAAAATAAAAATTGACAAGGAGGAAATAAAAATGAGATGGAGAAAAATTTTTGACCATGAGACTGCTTTTCAACATTTTATGCATAGAAACTTGAAAACCTAGATGAAATAGATTATATATTCTAGGAAAATACAATCTACCCAAATTAACTTTATTACAAATAGAACATTTAAACAGAGAAATTTCTTGGTTTAGTAGAGAGTAGATGAATAAGCTTCACAAAGTAGATTGTTGATGTTTTGATGGTGATGCAAGTTTGTTTTTATCCCTCAAAGATCTGCTGCTCTGGTAGCACCAATAAGTATATACCATCTTTTTTTTTTTTTTTTTGAGACAGAGTCTCACTCTGTCACCAGGCTGGAGTGCAATGGCGCGATCTCTGCTCACTGCAACCTCTGCCTCCTGGGTTCCAGCGATTCTCCTGCCTCAGCCTCCCGAGTAGTTGGGACTACAGGCATGCGCCACCATGCCCAGCTAATTTTTGTATTTTTAGTAGAGACGGGTTTCACTATGTTGGCCAGGATGGTCTCGATCTCTTTACCTCGTGATCCACCCACCTCAGCCTCCCAAAGTGCTGGGATTACAGGCATGAGCCACCACGCCCGGCCACATATACCATCTTGAATCCTGTTCTCAACTTCTTAGAAAGGAAAAGATTGGAAGGTTTCCCCCCCTTGTGGTTTCCATATCCTTTTTAATATTTCCCACGATTTCTCCCCCTTCCAATCACTCATGCCACCACCAACACATCTATCCAACCCATCCTAGTATCGGCTACCACCTTTTCTGTCACTTATCTATTAATTTGACAAATATTTACTGAGGTTCTGACATGTATGATGAGACTGGGTGTAGGAAGACACAAAAGACATGGTACTCATTTCAAGTCGTGTTCCCCCCCAGAAAGCTCTGGCATGGAGATTAGCATGTAGAAATTTTACTAGGGAGTAATCTTGAGATGAGTGTCTGTGAAAGAAGAGAACAAAGCAGGATTGGGCAGAGGGTAATGTTAGGCTGTGACATAGTAACAAGAAAGACCTCAGCCAAATTGATGCTGAGCTCTGAGGCTGGAATTGTCATATAAAATTGTCTCCAGTATAGAGTTGTCCCCAGTTGAAGTGATGAGGCTGGACTCTTATATTCCCAAATCAACCAGTCATTGGATGCAGGCTTCCCCCAGAAGGATGTGATCTTGGGTGAGGTATCTTTCTCCAGCCAAAGGCAATTCTCGGAAAGAGGGCTGACAGCTGAGGGTTGAGTGCCTGCAGCACTTCCAACATGAGGGGAAATAGGTCCTTCAGTCCTGAAGGAGCACCTGGTCAGTATATTATAGGATCCACTACAGTCCCTTTCCTAAAGTAGTCACTGTCTGGGTCAGGGAGGTGGTGGTGGCGTAGACAAACAAATGGATGACGACTCTTCACTGTTGTCCAGTCTAATTTGGTCAGTGCCTACTGAGCTCTTTGCTCACCACACTTCTGACATCAAATGTGTGGGGTTTTTCCACACCAACAACCAGTTCTCAACAATTTGGACACCAGCTGGGCATCCTATAATTGAATTAAATTCTAACACTAACTACTCATGGTGTCAGACTCAAAGTTCTAAGGCCTCAGTCCCACAGAATTACCCTCACTTTAGATGCCAGTAGCAAGTATTGGAGGCCAAGGTACCCATACTTCCGCCCACTTTGGCTATAAAATTGGAGGTTCCCACACTTCCCCCTTCTATATTTGATAATTTGGTAGAATAACAGAAATCTGCAAGACATTTTACTCTCACTGGTTTATTAAAAACAATACAAATGAACAGCCAGATGAAGAGGTATACATAAGGCAAGGTCCAGACATGTCTTAAGCCCAGCTTTGTCTCTGTGGATTTTGGGTGCACTAATCCTGGCACGTGAATATGTTTGCCAGTTCCAAAGATCTCCAAACCCTGTTGTTGAGGGAATTTGTGGAGGTCTCATCACATAGGCATGATTGATTAAATCACTGGCCAATCTTCAGGCCCTCTCGCCTCTCCAGAAGTAGGGAGTGGGACTGAAAGTTCCAATCCTCTAATCAGGTGGTTGGTTCCTTTCGTGACCAGTCTCCATCCTGAAGCTATCTAGGGCTCACCAGGAGTCACATTATTAGCAAAAACTCAGGTATGGTTGAAAGGGACTTGTAGTGAATAATAAGACACCCCTATCACTCAGAAAATTACAAGAATTTTAGGAGCTCTGTGTCAGGAACCAGGGACAAAGACCACATATGTATTTCTTATTATGCTACACTTATCTCTCAGCCTTCAAACCTACCCTCTTCACTACATTGTAAACACACTGGCCTTCCCTCTGTTTCTGTAATAAGCCAAGCTTTTTCTCCACTACAGCCTTTTCTTTTCTTTTTTTTTTTGACAGGGTCTTGGTCTGTCACTCAGACTGGAGTACAGTGGCGCGATCTCGGCTCACTGCAACCTCAGCCTCCCAGGTTCAAGCGATCCTCCCACCTCAGCCTCTGGAGTAGCTGGAACTACAGGCATGTGCTACCATGCCCAGCTAATTTTTTTTTTTTTTTTTTTTGTATTTTTTTGTAGCGTCGGGGTTTCACCCTGTTGCCCAGGCTGGTCTTGAACTCCTGGGATCAAGCAATCCTCCCTCCTCAACCTCCCAAAGTGCTGGGATTACAGGCGTGAGCCACCACACCCAGACACCTAATGTTGATATTCTTAATATTTCGGAAGCTGAAATCTATGCATTTTTACATGGGTAAATGGAGTTCTCACATTTAGCTAACTGACAATTTTTTTTTTTTTTTTTTTTTTTTTGTGACAGAGTCTTGCTCTGTCTCCCAGGTTGCGTTGCGGTGATGCGATCTCAGCTCACTGCAAACTTTGTCTCCCAGGTTCAAGTGATTCTCCTGCCTCAGCCTCCCAAGTAGCTGGGACTATATGCACCCACCAGCATGCCTGGCTAATTTTTGTATTTTTAGTAGAGACAGGGTTTCACCATGTTAGCCAGGCTGGTCTCGAACTCCTGACCTCAAGTGACCCGCCTGCTTCAGCCTCCCAAAGTGCTGGGATTACAGGCATGAGCCACCTCACCTGGCCTGATTTGCTTTTCTATTTGTCTGTAGGGGTGGCATTCTGGTTCTTCAGAGCTAGCTTGTTCTCAATATTCAGTTTGAATCCAGTTTGAATGATGAGAAGATGAACAAATGTCAGCTTCTTAATAAGGTGTTTCCCTAACAACCTACTTCTTTGCCCTGCAACAATAATGAGAATAACAGCTAACACTTTCTGGAAACTATGTGCCAAGCATTCCTCAAATCAGTTGAAACAATCCAAATTAACTAATTTAGTCCTTACAACAACTTTGTAAAGTAGCTACCGTATTCGTATTTTATAGATAAGTAAACTATAAAATGAGGCACAAGGGTTTTAATTTGTCTCAAGTCTTAGCAAGTAATGGTAGTGCCAGGTCTGGACCTCAAGCAGTCAGCCTCCAGAATCCATGCCCTTAAGCATGACATTATGCTGCCTCTCCTAGCCACTAACATTTAAAATTTTTAAAATTTTCATTAATAGCATTAATCCTTCTCACTAATTATCTTGCTTCTATGTTTATATGTTTTTTCTGACTTCCCCAACTATCAAGTAATTATGTCGGCCTGGCGCGGTGACTCACGCCTGTAATCCCAGCACTTTGGGAGGTCAAGGCGGGCGGATCACAAGGTCAGGAGTTTGAGACCAGCCTAGCCAATATGGTGAAACCCCGTCTCTACTAAAAATACAAAAATTAGCCAGGAATGGTGATGTGCACCTGTAGTCCCAGCTACTCGGGAGGCTGAGGCAGAAGAAACGCTTGAACCCGGGAGGCAGAGGTTGCAGTGAGCCAACACCGTGCCATTGCACTCCAGCCTGGGTGACAGAGCAAGACTCCATCTCAAAAACAAAACAACAAAACAAATTCATGATGTCAGCGACTTCCTCCATCCTGTTTATTGCCCGGTGTCATGCCCCTTTTCCTGAGGAGCAGCCACATCTAAGGACTAGTTATTGCAGAGGAACTGTGGTGCAGCTCCCTTGCTCCAATTCAGGACAACTCCGAAGGGCCATCTCAGCTCTGAATCTCCCTATGGGGTCACCTGCAGCCTTTGTTGTGACTGCATTACAATTCAACTTCTCCCTCTGCCAAACCTGATTCTTCATTCCCCTACTGATGCTGAGCTCCAGAGTACTCCCCAATAAACTTTCAGAATACACATCTCCATCTCAGAATCTGTTTCCTGGGAAAACCCAGCCACCTAGATATTAGAATTTCCTAAGGATCTTTTAAAAATTTCCCAAGCCCATGACCCACACCAAACCAATTAAATCAGAATATCTGAGGGTGAGTCCTAGATATTTGTAATTTTGAAACTTCCGAGATAATTCTAATGTGCAAAAAGGATAGAGAATGTATCATATACAAAAGCTGCAGAATCATACGCAAAAGCTGCAGAAGCAATAAGGGTCTATATTGACTTCCTTGACCAACTCAAAATAAATAGAAATAGAATAAATGGAATAAAGTTATTTGTTCTAACCACATAGTGATGGTAAGAGGGGTAGGAGAACTGAGGATCTGCTCAGAGCACATAACAGAAATCTCTCTCAATCTGTGTATAACCTCTACCTATAAATATGGGTGAGCAGCATCGTATGTGTGCTAAAGCAGGGACCAAGTGAATCGAAGGGCTCTGACTTCCAAACTCATCATTACCATTAGAGCTGGAACATCCATCTCTAATTTGACTCCAGCAGATAATGCAGAGCCTGGCCTTTCCTAGCCCAGTTTTCAACTGGAAGAAGAGGCCATTCTGCAGTTCACTAACAGGCTCTTTTTCCATTTTCCTCTTCACTAGACTTTTGAGGCACTGAGGGAGCAATACAAACAACATATTTGTCAGTAGTTAATATACTGTAAACCATTCCAAGATGATTGTCACTTGTAAGCAAATTCCGTACTTGAATTAGAGATGTCTGGCACTTTGTTATGCACAAGGAAGAGAAGCATGAAGGAAGGAAGTGCCACTTAGACAATGCTATTTCATTTGGAGTAGATACCATTTCACATGAAAGTCAACTTCCCTCAGTACTAAGTATATGTGAGGAGGGGGGGATTGAGGAGGGGTTAAAGCATACCTGCATGTATCAAAGAGTAGAGGCTAGGTTATGCTATAGTGACAGACACCCTCCAAAATCTCAATGGCTTAAAACAACAAAAGTTCTTGTTCCCATTGCATGTTTGCTGTAGGTCAGCAGAAGGTTCACATCTATGCCATCCTCAGTAATCCAGTTCTGAGGGAGGCTCCACCTCTGTTCTCACACAATTGCTGAGGGAGAAACAGAGAATGTGGTGAACTGTGTACTAGTTCTTAAAGGTTTGACCCAGAAGTGACACACATTTCTTCTGCTCATATTTCATTGGCCAGAGCAACTCACATGTATCCACCTAACTACAAAGGGTCAGGGAAATTCAATTCTGTGATATACCCAAGAGAACTGGGAGTGTTTGGTAGCTGGATGACATGGTTTTGATATGTGTGCCCACCCAAATCTCATGTTGAATTGTAATCCCCAATGTTGGAGGAGTGGCCTGGTGGGAGGCAATTGGATTATGGGCAGATTTCCTTGCTGTTTTCATGATAGTGAGTCAGTTCTCATGATATCTGGTTGTTTAAAAGTGTGTGGCACCTCCCCCTTTTCCCTCTTCCTCCTGCTCCAGCCATGTAGAATATACCTGCTTCCCCTTCACCTTCTGACATGATTGTAAGTTTTCTGAGGCCTCCCCATCCATGCTTCCAGTAGAGCTTGTGGAACCATGAGCTACTTCAACCTCTTCTTTATAAATTACCCAGTCTCAGGTATTTCTTTATAGCAGTGTGAGAATGGACTAATACCGAAAATTGGTACCTGGAGTGGGGAATTGCTATAAAGGTATCGGAAAATGAGACAGTGACTTTGGAACTGGGTAACAGGCACAGGTTGGAACAGTTTGGAGTGCTCAGAAGAATACAGGAAGATGAAGGAAAATGTGGTACTTCCCAGAGACTTGTTAATTGTTATGACTGAAATGCTGATAGTGATATGGACAATAAAGTCCAGGCTGAGGTGGTCTCAGATGGAGATGAGAAACTTTTTGGGAACTGGAGAAAAGGTGACTTTTGTTATGCATTAGCAAAGAGATTGGAGGTATTGTGCCCCTGCTCTAAAGATCTGTGGAACTTTGAACTTAAGGGGGATGATTTAGGGTATCTGGTGGAAGAAATTTCTAAGAAGCAAAGCATTCAAGAACTGATCTGGCTGCTTCTAGCAGCATTTGCTTATATGTGTGAGCAAAGAGATGATCTGAAACTAAAACTTATATTTTAAAGGGAAGCAGAGCATAAAAGTTTGGAAAATTTGCAACCTGGCCATGTGGTAGAAAGGAAAACCCCATTTTCGGGAAAGGAATTCAAGTCACTGCAGAAATTTGCAAAAGTAAAAAGGAGCCAAGGGCAAATAGCCAAGACAATGGAAAAAAAGACCTCAAAGGTATTTCAGAAAACTTTGCAGCAGCCTCTCCCATCACAGGCCTGGAGGCCTAGTGGGGAATAATGATTTTGTGGACCAGGCCCAGGGCCCTGCTACCCTGCACAATATAGAGAGTTAAACCAACAGCACTAGACTAAGAAGAAGTTTGGTTCCTATTTTTTGTTTTATTCATAACTAGTTTGACAACATCATTTCTCCACTTTAAAGTATAATAAAAGCCTTAAACTAAATCAGTGTCCACTAAATACCCAAATGTTTGTTCATGATAAGGCATTCATTAGGACCCAGAGAACTAAAAATTTAAATTAAATTAAATTTAAAAGGGAAATGTAGCAATTCTATGTGTATTGTTAGTTCTCACTTCATCAGTATCAAACCTTACTTTACTCATAAGAAAATGTCAGTAATAACATATACTATTATTTAAGACCTTTAGTCATAGCAATAGTCAAATGTATACAGGGCTTTCTAGGTGCCAAAAACTGTTCCAAGTACTTAATATAATTAACTCATTTAATCCTTATGAAGTAGGTACTGTTATTATCCCTATTTTATAGATAAGGTATAGATAAATTAAATCCCTTCTCAGGTCACACTGGAAAGTAAAGAGTAGAATCTGAATTCAAATCCAGGCAGTGTGGCTTTAGAATCCTCACTCTTTATCACTAAGTCATACTAAACTAGCTTGGCAAAATCAAGTTTGGTAACTGTATTAGTCCATTTGTGTTGCTACAAAGAAATACTTGAGGCTAGGTAATTTATGAAGAAAAGAGTTTTAATTGGCTTGTGGTTCTGCAGGCTGTACAAGAAGCATGATGCTGACATCTGCTTCTGGTGAGGGCTTCAGAAAGCTTACAATCACAGCAAAAGGTAAAGGAGGAACAGGCATCTCACATGGCAAGAGCAGGAGCAAGAGAGAGAGGTAGGAGGTGCCACACACTTTTAAACAACCAGATCTCACGAGAACTCACTCACTATCATGAGAACAGCAACAAGATATTCATGATAGATTTGCCCCCATGACCCAAACACCTCTCACTAGGCACCACCTCCACCATCAGGGATTACATTTCAATATGAGATTTATAGGGGAGAAACATCCAAACTATATCATTCTGCCCCTGGCCCCTCAAATCTCAAGTCCTTCTCATTTTGCAAAATATAATAATCTCTTCCCCCCAAATCTTAACTTGCTCCAAAATCAAGTTCAAAGTCTTAAGTCTCATCCGAGACTCATGTCCTTCTGCCTATGAGCCTGTAAAACCAAAACAAGTTATTTAATCCCAAGATACAATGGTAGTACAGGCATTGGGTAAACATTACCATTCTGAAAGGGAGAAATGAGCCAAAAGAAAGGAGCAATAGGCCCCACACAAGTCTGAAACCCAGCAGGGCAGCCATTAAATCTTGAAGCTCCAAAATAATCTTCTCTGACTCCATGTCCCACATCTAAGGCACACTGGTGCAAGGGGTAGACTCCCAAAGGCCTTGGGCAGCTCTGTCTCCTGTGGCTTTGCAGGGTGCATCCCACTTGGCTGCTCACATAGGTTGGAGTTTAATGCCTTCAGCTTTTCTAGATGCAGCATAGAAGCTGCTGGTGGAGCTACCTTTCTGAGCTCTAGAGGTTGGTGGCCCCCTTCCCATAGCTCCACTAGGCAGTGCCCTAGTGAGAACTCTGTTTGAGGCTTCCAGCCCCACATTTCCCCTTGGCATTGCCCCAGTGGAGGTTTTCTTTGAGGGTTCTGCCCCTGTGGCAGGCTTCTGCCTGGGCACCTAGGCTTTCTCATATATATCCTCTGAAATCTAAGTGGAGGCCACCAAGCCTCATTCATGCTTGCATTCTATGCACAGGCTTAACACCATGTGGAAGCCAAGGCTTACAGCTTGCACCTTTCAGAATAGTGGCCCAAGCTGTACCTGGGGCCCTGTGAGCCATGGCCACAGCAGCCAGGATGTGGGAAGCAGTGTCCCAAGGCTGGATAGGGCATCCTGGTCCTGGCCTTGAAACCATTCTTTCCTCCTAGGCCTCTGGGTCTGTGATGAGAGGTGCTGCCTCTGAGATCTCTGAAATGCCTTCAAGGCCTTTTCCCCATACTCTTGGATACTAGTACTTTGCTCCCTTTTTGTCATGCTAATCTCTCTAGCAAGTGGTTGCTCCACAGCCTGCTTGGATACTTTCTCTACCACAGAGCCAGGCTACAAATTTTCCGAACGTTTATGCTTTGCTTTCCTTTTAAAAATAAATTCCAACTTTAAGTCATTCCTTTGCTCCTACATCTGATCATATGTTTTTAGCCAGGCCACATCTGAAATGCTTTGCTGCTTAGAAATTTCTTCTGCCAGATACCCTAAATCATCACTCTTAAGTTCAGACTTCCAAAGATCCTTAGGACATGAACACAGCACCACCAAGTTCTTTGCTAGAGTGTAACACAGGTGACCTTTGTTCCAGTTCTCAACAAACTCCTCATTTTCACTTGAGATCTCATCAGCCTGGTTTTCACTATCCATAATTCTATCAGTATTTTGGTCACAATCATTTAACCAGTCTTTAAAAAGTTATAAACTTTCCCTCATCTTCCTGTCTTCTGAGCCCTCCAAACTCTTCCAACCTCTTCCCATTACCCAGTTCCAAAGTCACTTACATATTTTCAGGTATCTTTATAGCAATGCCCCACTCCTAGGTCCCAATCTTCTGTATAAGTTCATTTGCGTTGATATAAAAAAATACCTGAGGCTAGGTAATACATAAAAAAGAGGTTTAATTGTCTCATGGTTCTGCAGACAGTACAAGAAGCATGGTGCCAGCATCTGCTTCTGGTAAGGGCCTCAGAAAGCTTGCAATTATGGTGAAAGTCAAAGGGGAAGCTGGAATCTCACATGTTGAGAGTGGGAGCAAGAGAGAGAGTGGGGAGGTGTCACACACTTTTAAGCAACTAGATATCGAGAGAACTCACTTGCTGTCTTGTGGACAGCACCAAGCCATTCATGAAGGATCTACCCCCATGACCCAAACACCTCCCACCAGGCCCCACCTCCAATATTGGGGATTGCATTTCAAAATGAGATTTGGAGAGGACAAACATCCAAACTATATCAGTAACCAAGTATTATGTACCAATTCTGGGTTTTATTTTATTTTTTTTATTCTAAGTTCTTTTACAGTTCTACTTTAAGACATTAAGAAACATATTGAGAAGTTAGTATGTCCCAAAGAATCACTGGGTTACACTATGTATTATATTAAGACAGACTTGCAAATTTTGATATATCATGCACCCATATTTTAAAGCTTCTTACATATTATGAAAATAAATTTAACTCTAAATTTTTATAATATTCATTGTATTGCAATGGTAAGAGAAATAAGCAAAGATAGCTGTAATTTTTCATATATCTGGGAGGAGAAAATTCCAGTGGAATAAGTAAATATTTGGTTCCATTCTCTTTAAGTTAGACTTAAATTATCTGCACTTTCCTTTTTCCTATATTGTAGCATTTTATTTTGTCTCCTGATATGATTGTGTGCATCTTTCTCAACAGATAGATTTTTGGATACAAAGACTGTTTTATATTTTTGGCTGTGCCTCCAAATGAACCTTACATGGTGCCTTGCCCATTCTAGGTATCCAATTCAAATTTGCTTGGCTGATTAAATAAATATTTGTCTCTTTTGAGATGACTTCAACACAAGCTGGGGAAAACAGGATGGAGTCTGGATGTTCTCTTTCTAAGCAAAACAGTTTAACTCTTAGCAATGATAGTAAATAACCATAAACATTTTAGAACCCAAGGGGGCAGCTAACATAGCCTGAACTTTGGGGAAGTAAACTAGGTTTCTGACCTCTCAAGTATCAGCCCTGGGGAATGGATATTAGACAAGGAACTCTGCAAAGTTGGCAGAAGACTGTCCAGGTGCAGCATAAATTGATGGAGCCAAGGCGTAGCACCTGAACCCACCAGCAATGATCCAGCCAGTAGAGACAGAGCATCTAGCAGGTTGGAAGAACAAAACTTCTTAGTATGTAAACTGCTGTCAATTGAAGACAAGGTTTCTGTCCTGCTTTCTCTACAAGCACAAAAATATACCTGTCTCAGTAAGAGGATATATAGGAATAACTTCTTATAGAATTTGGGCTTTGGTTGGATGATTTGGAGGAGGGTCTAAGAAAGCAAGAATTCAGTCTATATTGGATACTGCAAGAAAGTGAGGGCAATTCTATGATTAGGTGTTTCATGGGTGGCACAGTGACCTTGATTTTGTCTGTGCTTAGACAAAATTATGAACGTGGCCTTGTTTTGTTTCATTTTATCATTGTCTCAGAGTAACCTTGTCTGTGGTTGGTGTTCTGTGAGATTGTATGTCTCCAAAGAAAGAACAAAATAGCCTTGCCTTGAATATCAGACTAACTTATAAATAATATTGAGGTCTAGCTGCGAATGTCAGATCAATTCTGAATGTGAGAGCCTGCTTTTTTCTTTCTCACTCATTATGGTAGTAGGCCTGAAAGCAAAGCTGGTGACAAGTTGGTACTCATAACTGAGTTAAGATGTAAGAGACTGAGGAAGAAGGAGGTTTCTGACACTACACCCTAAGCATAAGTTGCTTCTGCATACATTAGGTGTTTCTGGAATTTCTGGGAATATCCATCCTTTAATAAAACCAGGGCAACAGCTGAAGAGCCCCAAATCCCTGTCAATTTAGCTGTAGATAAAGCTGACAAGAAGCAAGAAGCACCCTGTTATAGACTGATTTTTGTTCCCCCAAAATTTATATGATGAAGCCCTAACCCCCAGTGTGGTAGTATTTGGAGGTGGAGCCATTAGGAGGTAACTAAAGTGAGATGACATCATGAATGTGGAGCCCTCATAATGGGATTAGTGCCCTTATAAGAAGGGACACTAGAGAGCTTGCTCTTTCTCTCTCTCAGAAGTCATGTGAACACACAAGATGGCAGCCATCTACCAACCAGGAGGAGAACCCTTACCAGAACCCAATCATACTGGCACTGATCTCAGACCTTCTGCTTCCAGAACTGTGAGAAAATAAATGGGCCGGGTGTGGTGGCTCATGCCTATAATCCCAGCACTTCGGGAGGCCAAGGCGGGCAGATCACTTAAGATCAGGAGTTCGAGACCAGCCTGGCCAACATGGGAAAACCCTGTTTCTACTAAAATTAGCCAGGCGTGGTGGCGGGCACCTGTAATCCCAGCTACTCAGGAGGCCGAGGCAGGAGAATCACTTGAACCTGGGAGGCGGAGGTTGCAGTAAGCCGAGATCATGCCACTGCACTCCAGCCTGGGCAACAGAGCGAGACTGCATCTCAAAAAAAAAAAAAAAAAAAGAAGAAGAAAGAAAAAGAAAAGAAATGTTTATTGTTTAAGCTACCTATCTGTAGTATTTTGTTATGGCAGCTGTGGCTAAGACACATCTGTAGGTGTTACATTATTTAATTATGTGGGGTAATTCTATTTTGTCCCTGAGTGAACCACCAGGCCCAGGTGCGGGAGTTTGTAACTTTACCTCATCAGAACTGAGAGTTAAGCTGCTTATGAAATGGTAATCAGTGTTACAATATAAACCTAAATTTTAAAAATAGGATGGTCTTGAAAGTATCTGAATTGACTTTCTGTCTCTCTTCATGGTTCCAAAAACGGAGTCTGAGCTGCAACAGACTCAATATTTTGCTAGATTTTACAGCAATTTCCCAGGTGAGTTGGGTGCCTGCGAAGCACTGTTTTCATATAAGACTTCACTGGGATCAGGAGAGTCATTTTCTTCACCCACATTCATCCCTCATCTCGTTTAAACACAAAATAACATCAAATGGCTGAGTTTAAAACATCCCATTTTGCTCTAAAACACGAAACAAAATCTGTTTATTCTTGGCTCCTCAGGCAAAGTGAGCTTTCTGTATTTCCTGACTTCATATTAGTCGGAAGTGCTACTCCCATTTATCTACCATCTTAAGGATATGCAAAAGAAATGGTAACCTGAAAGAAGAGGCAACAGAGGACATCTTTCATGCTTAATCTTGATAAACAGGGTCTTCTAGAACTGCATGTTGCAATTACGGTGCAAGAAGACTATTTCTGCTTCTTGACTAAACTTTGGTTTCCTAGCACCTTCCCTGGCCCCTTCTCTTTCATTGGCCTCCAATCTGATCATATTCTTGACTGAGCTCAGCAGGTGGCAGCCTACTAAAGGTGCCTACGTGCCCACACTCCTCCTCTCCTGCTTCAACACGCACATGCCACACAAAGGGTCATGCTCACACATCAGTAAGAAAATGCCCTCATCCCTTTTCTCTGCTAAATTTAGTAAATGGGGCTTTGACTCCCCTGCTAGAACCAGTTGGTAAACTCCAACTTTTCACCCTCAACTGCCCTCCCCACAGTCATGAGTTGTGACACTCACTTTCACAGAATTGCTTGTCTTTTAATTACATATATGTCAAAAATAAATGTAATAACAGAATTACAGACTATTAGAGAAATAATCTGGTATGACCACTATAATGTACCTCAATTTCCTAGCAGAGTCATTGTCATATAGAAGGTACACAATAATTATTGATTGTATGAACGAACCCATGAGTTTTATAACTGAAGCAACTGAGGTTCACTGATATATCAAGTTTCTTACTCTGGCAAGTTAGTGTAGAACCTGTATTTTAAACTCACAGAAACATTTGTAGTGTTCAGTGAAGGGTCACAAATCATTGAGAGAGAAATATAAAACATTTTTGTTTTTTCAGTTACTGTTTCCAACGGTGCTCTAAATCTCTTCTTTCTTAGTGAGGAGTTTAATAATATCTTAATTTTATGCCTTTCCAGCCGCTTTCAGTTATCCATTCAAGTTTCCATTATTCAACACGTGTGTGTGTGTGCACGTGTACATATGTATTCAGTGAGTTGGGATGAGAAAAGGAGAACCATCGAATTTTGCTGGGTTGTGTGTATAATGTAGATTCATGGATCCCCTTTCTCCTGTTTTTCCTATTTATTTAGTGTGGCTTAATTTTCTTTAAGTAAGAAGGTTCTGATATTAAGCTTAATCAAAAGAAAATGTCAAATGGAATCTTTTTAATAAGGAAAGAATTTGAGAGTATTAAAAGAGGAAGACAAAGTGAAAAACTGTATATATAGAAACAAAAGATGACGAATGGTAACAATGAAGGAAAATAAACATAGATAGACCCGAGTGGGATGAATGGTATGAATGAGCTAATAGTGAGAGGGGCTGGATATACTAGGACTTCATGCTTATAAACCTTCTGTACTAGATCCTAGAACCTATGAAAGACAGAGGAAAATTAGTATTTAAATTCAATATTATTCCTATCTCACCATAATAGCAAAAATTAAGAACTGTAATAAAACAACAGAAGGTGGATGATGTAGATCAAAGAGAGCTCTTATATATTGCTAGCATGAATATAAATTGGTACAACTTCTTTTGAAAATAATTGAGTATAATCTGACAAACCTGAGCACGTGCACATCTTACAGTTTAGCAATCTTACACCTAAGTATGTATAACTAAGAGAAATTCTCACACATATGTTCTAGAATATATACCACTTTTTTTAGATTCAGGGGGTACATGTGCAGGTTTGTTACATGGATATATTGCATAATGTTGAGATTTGGGGTACAACTGATCATGCCACCCAAGTAGTAAACAGAGTACCCAACAGATAGTTTTTAAACCCGTGCCCTCATCCCTCCCTGCTTTTGGAGTCCTTAGTGTCTATTGTTTCCATCTTTATTCCATGTATACCCAACATTCAACTACTACTTATAAGTGAGAACATGTGGTATTTGAATTTCTCTTTCTGCATTAATTTGGTTAGAATAATAGCCTCCAACTGCACCCAGATAGCTGCAAAAGACATTTCATTCTTTTTCATGGCTGCATAGTATTCCATGGTGTATATATACCACAGTTTTTAGCCATTGCACTTTTGATGGGCACATAGGTTGATTCCATGTCTTTGCTATTGTGAATAGTACTGTGATGGATATTCAAGTGCATGTTCCTTTTTGGTAGAACAATTTGTTTTCCTTTCAGTGGATACCCAGTAATGGCATTGCTAGGTCAAATGGTAGTTCTGTTTCAAGTTCATTGAGAAATCTCCAAACTGCTTTATGCAGTGGCTGGACTAATTTACACTCCCACTAGCAGTGTATGAAAGTTCCCTTTTCTCTACAACCTCGCCAACATCTGTTGGTTTTTGACTTTTTAATGCTAGCCATTCTGATGAGTGTGAGACCGTATCTCATTGTTGTTTTGATTTGTATTTCTCTAATAATTAGTGATGTTGAGCATTTTTTCATATGTTTGTTGGCCACTTGTATGTCTTCCTTTGGTAAGTCTCTGTTCATATCCTTTGCTCAATTTTTAATGTTTTTCTGTTTCATTTCTTGTTGATTTGTCTAAATTCTTTATAGATTCTGGATATTCGTCCTTCATTGCATGCATAGTTTGCAAATATTTTCTCCCAATCTGTAGGTTGTTTGTTTACTCCGTTGATAGTTTATTTTGCTGCACAGAAGCTCTTTCATTTAATTTAATTAGGTTCCAACTGTCAATTTTTGCTTTTGTTGCACTTGCTTTTGGGATCTTCATCATAAGTTCTTTGCCTAGGCCAATGTCCAAAAGAGTATTTCCTAGGTTTTCTTACAGGATTTTTATACTTTGAGGTCTTATATTTCAGTCTTTAATCCTCTTGAGTTAACTTTTGCATATGGTGAAACTTGGTAAGGATCCAGTTTCATTCTTCTGCATATGGTTAGCCAGTTTTCCCAGCACTATTTATTGAATAATTTGATGCCTCTGGCTTTTTTTTTTTTTTTTTTTTTTTGGCTTTGGCTTTGGCTTTGGCTACTCGGGCACATTTTTTGGTCCATATGAATATTAGGAGAGTTTTTTTTTCTGATTCTGTGACAAATGACATTGGTAATTTGATAAGAATTGCATTGAATCTACAGATTGCTTTTGGCAGCATAGGCATTTTAATGATATAAATTCTTCTAATCCACAGGCATAGAATTTCAATTTTTTTGTGTCATCTACGATTTTTTTCAACAGTATTTTGGAGTTCTCCTTATAGAGTTATTTCACCTCCATGGTTAAAGGCATTCCTAGGTATTCTATTTTTGTATGTGTGTGCCTATTGTAAATGGGATTGTGTTCTTTTTTGAAAAAAAATCATTTATAACTTTTTGAGTAAATTGTAGGTGTGTATATTTATGGGGTACATGAGATGTTTTGATACAGACATGCAATGTGTAATCATCACATTATGGAAAATGTGGTATCCATCCCCCCAGCATTTATCTTGTATGTTACAAACAATCCAATTATATTTTTTAGTTATTTTGAAATGTACAATTAAGGTATTATTGACTATAGTCACCCTTTTGTGCTAGCAAATACTAGGTCTCATTCATCCTTTCTAACTAATTTTTTTGTATGCATTAACCATTCCCACTTCACCCCCCTACTCCACAACTACGCATCCCAGCCTCTAGTAACCATCCTTCTACTCTCTATATCCATGAGTTCAATTGTTTTGATTTTTAGATCCCACAAATAAGTGAGAACATGCACAGTTTATCTTTCTGTGCCTGGCTTATTTCACTTATACTGACCTCCAGTTCCCTCCATGTTGTTGCAACTGACAGGATCTCATTCTTTGGTATGGCTGAATATTACTCCATTGTGTATAATTAGCATGTTTTCTTTATCCACTCAACTGTTGATGAACACTTAGGTTACCTCCAAATCTTGGCTATTGTGAACAGTGCTGCAACAAACATGGGAGTGCAGATATCTCTTCGATGTTCTGATTTCCTTTCTATTGGGTATATACCCAGAAGTGGGATTACTGAATCATATGGTAAGTCTATTTTTAGTTTTCTGAGGACCCTCCAAACTGTTATCCATAGTGGTTGTGCTAATTTACATTCCCACTAACAGGGTGCAAGGGATCCCATTTCTCCACATTCTCACCAGCATTTGTAATTTCCTGTCTTTTGGATATAAGCCATTTTAACTGGAGTGAGATGATATCTCACTGTAGTTTTGATTTGCATTCCTCTGATGATCAGTGATGTCAAGCACCTTTTCATATGCTTGTTTGCCATTTGTATGTCTTAGAAATGTCGAGTCAAATCATTTGCCCGGTTTTTTGATTGGATCATTAGATTTTTCCAAGAGTTGTTTGAGTTCCTTATATATTCTGGTTATTAATTCCTTGTGAGATAGGTAGTTTGCAAATATTTTCTCCCATTTTGTGGGTTGTCTCTTCACTTTATTGATTGTTGACTTTGCTGTGCAGAAGCTTTTTAACTTGATGCGATCCCATTTGTCCGTTTGTGCTTGTTTTGCCTGTGCTTGTGGGGTATTGCTCAAGATATCTTTGCACAGACCAATGTCCTAGAGATTTTCCTCAATATTTTCTCTTAATAGTTTCATATTTTGAAGTCTTAGATTTAAGTTTTAAGCTATTTTGATTTGATTTTCATTTATGGTGAAAGATAAGGGTATAGTTTCATTCTTTTGCATATGTATATCCAGTTTTCCCAGCACCATTTATTGAAGAGACTTTATTTTAAACAGTGTATGTTCTTGGCAGTTTTGTTGAAAATGAGTTCCCTGTTGGTGTGTGGATTTGTTTCTGGGTTCTTTATGCTATTTCATTGGTCTATGTGTCTGTATTTGAAGTTAGGTAATGTGATTCCTCCAGTTTTGTTTCCTTCCCGCCCCCCCCACCTCAGGATAGCTTTGGCTATTCTGGGTCTTTTGTGGTTTTATATAAATTTTAGGATTTTTTTTTTCCTTTTTTAACTTTTATTTTATGTTTGGGCGTACAAGTGCAGGTTTGTTACACAAGTAAACTTCTGCCATGGGGATTTGTTGTACAGATTATTTATCACTCAGCTATTAAGACTAGTATCCATTAGTTATTTGATCTGATCCTCTCCCTCCTCCCACCCTCCACCTTCCCAAAGTTCCCAGTGTGTGTTATTTTCCTCTATGTGTGCATGTTTTCTCATCATTTAGCTCCCACTTATAAGTGAGAACAGGAAGTATTTGGTTTATGTTCCTGTGTTAGTTTGCTAAGGATAATGGCCTCCAGCTCCATCCATGTCCCTGCAGATAACATGATCTCATTCTTTTTGTGGCTGCATAGTATTCTATGGTGGATATGTACCGCATTTTCTTTATCCAGTATATCACTGATGGGCATTTAAGTTGATTCCGTGTCTTTGCTATTGTGAATAGTGCTATAATGAACATACTCATGCATGTGTCTTTATAATAGAATGATTTTTATTCCTTTGGGTATACACCCAGTAATGGGATTGCTGGGTCAAATGATATTTCTGGTTTTGGGTCTTTGAGGAATTGCCCCCTGTCTTCCACAATGCCTGAACTAATATACATTCCCACCAACAGTGTATAAGAGTTCTTTTTTCTCCACAACCTTACTAGTATCTGTTATTTTTTGATATTTTAATAATAGCCATTCTGACTGGTGTGAGATGACATCTCATTGTGGTTTTGATTTGCATTTCTGTA
This sequence comes from Pan paniscus, assembly GCF_029289425.2. NCBI lineage: Eukaryota > Metazoa > Chordata > Mammalia > Primates > Hominidae > Pan > Pan paniscus. The sequence goes on from NC_073272.2 coordinate 44,920,433, forward strand.
ATGATCAGTGATGTTTTATCTATTTCTGTAAAGAATGTCATTGGTGTTTTCATAGCTATTGTACTAAGTCTGTGGGTTGCTTTTGATAGTATGGACATTTTAACAATGTTGATTCTTTCAATCCATGAACATGGCATATCTTTTCATTTTTTGGTGTCCTCTTCAATTTATTTAATCAGTGGTTTATAGTTTTCATTATAAATATTTTTCACTTCTTTGGTTAAGTTAATTCTTAAGTATTTAATTGTATTTGTGGTTACTGTAAATGGGATTACTTTTGAAATTTCAGATTGTTCACTGTTGGCATATGGGAATGCTAGTGATTTTGTATCCTGCAAAATACTGAATTTGTTTATTTGTTCTAATAATTGTTTGGTGAAGTTTTTAGGTTTTTCCAAATATAAGATTATATCATCTGCAAACAGGATAATTTGACTTCTTCCATTCCATTTTGGATTCCTTTTATTTTCTTTCACTTGTCTGATTGCTCTAGCTAGGACTTCTTGTACTATGTTGAATAATAGTGGTTAAAGTATGTATCCTCCCCATGTTTCAGAGCTTAGAAAAAAGACTCAATTTTTCCCCATTCAGTATGATACTAGCTCTGGATTTGTCATATGTGGCTTTTATTATGTTGACATATGTTCCTTCTATACACAGTTTTTATAGGGGTTTTGTTGTTAAGGGATATTGAATTTTATTAAATGCTTTTTCAGCATCAATTAAAATGATCATATGGATTTTATCCTTCTTTCTGTTGATATGATGTATCACATTGATTAACTTGTGTATGTTGAACCATTCTTGCATACCAGAGATATATCCCACTTGGTCATAATGAATGATCTTTTTAATATATTGTTGAATTAAGTTTGCTAGTATTTTGCTGTAGATTTTTGCATCAGTATTCATCAGAGATACTGCTCTGTAGTTATCTTTTTTTTATGTGTCTTTGTCTGGTTTTGGTATCAGGACAATACTGGCCTTGTAGAATGAGTTTGGAAGTATTCCCTCCTCCTCTATTTTTCAGAATAGTTTGAGTAGAATTGGTATTAGTTATTCTTCAAATGTTTGCTAAACTTCAACAGTGATGCCATCAGGTTCCTGGCTTTTCTTTACTAGGAGAGCTTTTATTATAGCTTCACTCTTGTTACTTGTTATTGATCTGTTCAGGTTTTGTATTTCTTCCTGGTTCAATCTTGGAAGATTGTATATGCCTAGAAATTTGTCCATTTCTTCTAGATTTTCCAAATTATTGGCATATAGATGTTCATAGTAGCCACTAATGATCCTTTGAATTTCTTTAGTATCAATTATAATGTCTCCTTTTTGATCTCTGGTTTTATTTATTTGTGTCTTCTCTCTTTTTTCTTAGTCTGGCTAAAGTTTTGTCAATTTTGTTTAACTTTCCAAAAAGTTAACTCTGTTTTATTGATCTTTCTTACTTTTTTCTTCATTACAATTTCATTCATTTCTGCTCTGATCTTTTTTTTTTTTTCATTTGCTAATTTGGGGTTTTGTTTGCTTTTGCTTTTCTGGTTCTTTAGGATGCATCATTAGTTTATTTTTTTGAAGTTGTCCTTCTTTTGTGATGTAGACATTTATAGCTATAAACTTTCTTCTTACTACTGCTTTTGCTGTATCCCATAGGTCTTGGTATGTTTTGTTTCCGTTGTTATTTGTTTCAGGAAATTTTTCAATTTTCTTCCTAATTTTTTCATTGATCCATTTGTCATTTAGGAGCATATTGTTTAAATTCTATATATTTGTATACTTCCAAAATTTCTCTATTATTGATTTATAGTTTTATTCTATTGTAGTCAGAGAGGATGCTTGATATTATTTCAATTATTTTGAATGTTTTAAGACTTGTTTTGTGAGCTAACATATGGTCTAACCTTGAGAATGATCCATGTGCTGTGGAAAATAATGTGTATTCTGTAGTCATTGGATGAAATGTTCTGTAAATATCTATTAGATTCTTTTGGTCTGTAGTGCAGATTAATTTTAATATTTATTTGTTGATTTTCTGTCTGGGAGATGTGTCCACCACTGAAAGTGGGGTGTTAAGGTCTCTAGCTCATGTTGTATTGGGACCCATCTCTCTGTCTCACTTTAATAATATTGTCTTTATAGGTTGGTGTGCTCTAGTGTTGGATGCATATATATTTAAAATTATTATACTCTCTTGATGAATTAACCCCTTTATCATTATATAGTAACCTTCTTTGTCTCTTATTGTAGTTTTTGTCTTGACTTCTATTTTATCTGATATATGAATAGTGACTCCTGCTCTACTTTGGTTTCCATTGGCATGTAATATCTATTTCCCATCCCTTTAGTCTATGCTTGGCTTTGTGAGCGAAGTGTGTTTCTCACAGGCAACAGATTAATGGGTCTTGTTTATTCATCCATTCAGCTACTCTATGTGTTTTGATGGGAGAGTTTAGTTTATTTACATTCAATGTTATTATTGATAAGTAAGGACTTCTGCCATTTTTTTATTTGTTTTCTAGTTGTTCTGTGGTCTTCTCTTCCTTCTTTCTTTCCTTCCTGTTTAACTTTAGTGAAGGTGATTTTCTCCAGTGATATGATTTAGTTTCTTGTTTTTTATTTTTTGTGTACCTATTGTAAGATTTTTGGTTTGAGGTTACCAGGAGGCTTGCAAATACTATGTTATAATTCATTATTTTAACTATATAACAACACTGTTTGCATGAACAAACAAACAAGCAAAAAGAAAACAAATAAAAATTCTATGGCTTAACTTCATCTCCCTGCTTTTTAAATTTGTTGTTTCCATTTATACCTTATTGTACTGTTTATGTCTTGGAAAGTTGTTGTAGTTATTATTTTTTATTGGTTTATTGTTCAGTCTTCCTATGTAGGATAAGAGTAATTTACATGCCACAGTCACAGCGTAGTAATATTCTGTGATTTTCTGTGTACTTAGTATTACCAGAGAGTTTTGTACCTTCAAGTGATAACTTATTTCTCATTAACCTTCTTTTATTTCTGATTTATGTACTCTCTTAGCATTTCTTGTAGGACAGGTCTGGTGTTGATGAAACCCCTCAGCTTTTGTTTATCTGGGAAAGTCTTTATTTCTCCTCCATGTTTGAAGGATATTTTTGTCAGATATATAATTCTAGGGTAAAAGTTTTATTCCTTCAGCATTTGAAATGTGTCATGCCACTGTCTCCTGGCCTGTAAGGTTTACACAGAAAAGTCTACTGCCAGATGTTTTGGAGCTCCATTGCATATTATTTGTTTCTTTTCTCTTGCTGCTTTTAGGATCCTTCCTTTATTCTTGACCTTTGGGAGTTTGATTATTAAATGCCTCGAGGTAGTCTTCTTTGAGTGAAATCTGCTTGGTGTTCTACAACTTCCTTATACTTGGATATTGATAAATTTCTCTAGGTTTGTGAAGTTCTCTTATTATTCCTTGAAAAAAACTTTCTACCCCTGTGTTTTTCTTTCTCTTTCTTTCTTTCTTTTTTTTTTTTTCTTGAGTTGGAGTTTCACTCTTGTTGCCCAGACTGGAGTGCAATGGCGCGATCTTGGCTCACCACAACCTCTGCCTCCTGGGTTCAAGTGATTCTCCTGCCTCAGCCTCCCAAGTAGCTGGGATTGCAGGCATGTGCCACCATGCTCAGCTAATTTTTTATATTTTTAGTAGAGACAGGGTTTCTCCATGTTGGTCAGGCTGGTCTCGAACTCCTGACTTCAGGTGATCCACCCGCCTCGGCTTCCCAAAGTGCTGGGATTACAGGCATGAGCCACTGCACCCAGCTCACCCCTGTCTTTCACTATCGCTCTTCTTTAAGGCCAATAACTATTAGATTTGCCCTTTTAATTGGCCTCTGGAAGCTATTTTCTAGATCCTGTAGTCATGCTTCATTGTTTTCTATTCTTTTTGTCTTTTGTCTCCCCTGACTGTGCATTTTCAAATAGCCTGTCTTCAAGCTCACTAATTCTTTATTCTACTTGATCAATTTTGCTATTTAAAAACTCTGATGCATTCTTTAGTATGCCAATTGCATTTTCCATCTCCAGAATTTCTTCTTGATTCTTTTTAATTATTTTCATCTCCTTGTTAAGTTCATCTGACAGAATTCTGAGTTCCTTCTGTATTATTTTGAGTTTTTTTGAGTTTCCTCAACATAGTTATTTTGAATTCTCTGTCTGAAAGGTCACATATCTCTGTTTCTCCATGATTAGTCCCTGGTTCCTTATTTAGTTCATTTGGTGAGGTTATGTTTTCTGAGATGGTCTTGATACTTGTAGATGTTCTTTGATGTCTGGCCATTGAAGAGTTATGTATCTATTGTAGTACTTACTGTGTAAGCTTGTTTGTACCTGTCCTTCTTGGGAAGGCTTTCCAGATATTTGAGAGGACTTGGGTGTTGTGATCTAAGCTATATCTGCTTTAGGGGGCACCCCAAGCTCAGTAATCCTGTGGTTTTTGCAGACTCATAGTGGTACCACCTTGATAGTATTGGATAAGATGCAGGAGAATTAGCTGGATTACCAAGCAGAGACTCTTGTTCTCTTCCTTCACTTTCTTCCAAACAAATGAAGTCTCTCTCTCTGTTCTGAGCCACTGAAGTTGGAGGTGGAGTGACACAAGCACCCCTGTGCCACTACCTATATGACTGTGCTGGGTTAGACCTGAAAGCAGCACAGTACTGGGTCTCAGGCAAGGCCTGCTGTAACCACTCCTTAGCTACTGACTATGTTCACTCAAGGCTCTGGTGCTCTGCAATTTGCAAGTGACAAAGCCAGTCAGGCCACTCTTCAGGTTGGCAAAATTACCCATGTCCCAGGTGGGTCCAGAGGTGCCATGTGAAGCCAGGGACTAGAGTCAAAAACTTTAGAAGTCTACCTGGTGTGCTATTGTACTGTGGCTGAACTGCCACTCAAATCACAAGACAGTTCTTACCACTCTTCTCTGTCTTTCCCAAAGGCAGAGGAGCCTTATCCCATGGCCTGCACCACCACAGGACCAGAAGGAGTACTGCCAGACTACAGGTGATGTTCTCTTATGGCCCAAAGGCTCTTCAGTCAGCTTATGGTAAATGCTAGCTGGCCTGGGACTCACTGTTCAGTGAAGTGGGTTCCCCTCTCACCCAGGGCAGTTCAAGAAATGCTGTCCAAGAGCCAAGTCCTGGAATCGGGGACTTCAAGAGCCTGCTTGGTGCTTTACTCCCCTGTGGCCAAGCAGGGGAGTACCTAAGGTGTAAGACAAAGTCCCCTTTACTTTTCCCTCTGCTTTTCTCAAGTGGAAGAAGTCTTACCCCATAGCCACCACAGCTGGAAATGTTCTCTCACCTGATGCCAACAAGCCTCAGAGTCTTACCCAAGGTCCAGCAATACCTGGGTATTGCTGCTGGTTTTCGGGGGCCCAAGGGATCTTCATACAGCCTGTGATGAATGCTGCCAGGACTGGATCCATCCCTTCAGAAGGCATTAGGTTCCCTTCTAGCCCATGGTATGTCTAGAAATGTAATCTGAGAGCTAGGGCCTGGAAGGGGGCCTCAGGACTCTGAGTGGGGCCTTATCCTGCTGTGGCTGAGCTGGTATCCAAGATGCAAGACAAAATCCTCCCCACTCTTCCCTTTCCTCTCCTCAAGCAGAACGAAGGGATCTCTTTTGGAGCCATGAGCTGTGTAGCCTGGAGCACACAGGGAAGGGGTGATGCCAGCACTTTCTTAGCCACCGTAGCTGGTGTCTCAGTATGTCACGAGCCCCCACAGTCCATTGTCTCTGGGCCTAGTTCAGCGCTAAGTCTCACCTAACAGTTGCAGTTGTTATGGCCTAGCCTGCCTTTCAAGTTTATTTAGAGCCCCAGAGCACTTCCGCCCTCATTGGTGAGGCTTGTGGGAACTCAAGTTCCAATCACTGAAATTAGCAATTCCCCTCTGGCTAGAGCTGATTTAAATGCTCCCTCTGTGAGCAGGTGTCACCTGAGCTTGGTCCGATTTCCCTTTTGGCTATAACAGGACAGCACTGAGTTCAGTGCCTCACAATTGCTGTGCTCTCCCTCTCCCATTACACAGAAATGCTTTCCACACCGTGCAGCTGCTGCTGGGGGATAGGGTAGGGGTGGCGTCGGCTATTCAAGACTGTTTTTTCTTCCTCTTTAGTGCCTCTTTCAGTGATACACAGTTAAAAACCAGGTATTGTTGAGTGCTCATCTAAGTTTTGGTTCTTATGAAGGTACTTTTCTGTGCAGATAGCTGTTAAATTGGCGTATTCCAGGGGAATGATCAGTGGAGCCTTTTATTCCACCATCTTGCTCTACAACTTGGGATTTTGTTCTTGATTTTGTTCTCAGCTTGAATATTATTGCTGTATAGAAATGCTACTGATTTTTGTATGTTTCTTTTGTATCCTGAAACTTTACTGAAGTCTTTCATCAGGTCTAGGAGTCTTTTTGCAGAATTTTTAGGGTTTTCTAGTTTATATATACCAAATTCTTTATTGCAGCAATACTTGTAATGGTAAAAACAAAAATCCTAAAACTCAGAGCAACCCAAATATTCACTGACAGGAGAATAAATACAATAGACTGTGGTATATTCACAAAAGAACTGTCATAAATCAGTAAAAGTCAATGAGCTAAATCATGGCAGATACTGGGTGGCTATTCACTGAAGCTAGTTCCTCTTCTTCCTGGGCACGCACCTAAACTATGTTTTCCAGCCTCCTTTGTGTTTATGTGTCAGCATATGTCTCAATTTGGATCCTGTGGGAAGCCAACACAAAGATGGAATTAGAAGTACAAGAATGTTATTGAGGATGAACTCTGTGAGCAACAAAGGGAAGAGGGAGCAAAAGTAGGTGGAGAGAGACTTCAGACCAGGATGCTTGTCTGACCTCTGTGAAAGGAGAGGATAACAAAGGAAGGGTGGGTAGGAAAAAGTCAGACTGCAATAAAGCTCTGAGAAAGTTTCATACTCCCAGTGTTGGGTTCCAACACAAAGATTACCCACAGATGAATCCTACATTTGGCAGAAATGTCCAGGCCCTAGTATACTTATTGTTCTCAGCATCACCTAGAAACTGCCTGAGAAAATCCTGGCCTCAGCCTGAATGTTGTGAGAGATCCTGAAGGAGCTGCAGTCAGCTCACTGGACCCTTTCTAGCATCTTTTCTCTTGGAGGGAGATCTGAGAAGCCCACCTCCATGGCTGTCACACCATGTGACTGAGCTTACACAAATTAAACAAGAGAAGAAATGATATGTGCCACTTCTAGTACTGACCCATAGCAATATTTTATATGGATCCTCCATGATGTTCCTCTCTCTGCAGCTTAGAGGAAGATAAGTATGGCAACATAGGAAGCCATATGCTGAGGACAGCAGAGAGTAAGATGAAGGAATGCTAAGTTTCTGACTCACCACTTGGATGAGAGCCATCCACTATTAATGCAGTACATTTTAGATCTTATATGGGAAAGAAATGAACTTCTATTGAGTTGTAATATTGAGATTTGAGAGTTTACCTATTATGACTGATAATTATACCCTAAATCATGCTTTTAGCAACTTATTAAATTTCAGATGAATCTTGGAAACCTAATTTTGAGAGGAAAAAAGCAGATCCCAGAATATAAAGTGCAATTGTATAGACTCCAAAACAAATTAATCTGACAATGTATTGCTTGAGTCATATGTTCAGAGCTATGAAATTATTTTAAAAATTAATGATAATGGTTAATTCTGAGGGGAGGCCGGGGGTGAGACTGGGAAGAACATATAGATAGATGGGAAATGTGTATAGTAAGATTAAGCACAACTTAGATAATAATTATTTCATACTTTTCATTTCTCCTTTGCATGGGCATACTTGTTAAAGGCAGAGGCTTCTTGTTATATAGAGAATCACTGCTATGGTTTCTTCAGGACTATCAAGTGTGCCTATCAAAAATCTCCTATTTATTGGGGGAACAACTGACATTTTGAAATGAAAATTTTTCTCTAGGCCAGGCGCAGTAGCTCACGCCTGTAATCCTAGCACTTTGGGAGGCCGAGGCAGGTAGATCACCTGAGGCCAGGAGTTCCAGACCAGCCTGACCAACATGGCTCAGGATAATTAACATATCCATCGTCTCAATTATCCTGATCTGATAACCCCATCTCTACTAAAAATACAAATAATTAGCCAGGTGTGGTGGTGGGAACCTGTAATCCCAGCTACTCGGGAGGCTGAGGCAGGAGAATTGCTTGAACCTGGGAGGTGGAGGCTGCAGTAAGCGAAGATCGTACCATTGCACTCCAGCCTAGGCAACAAGAGTGAAATTCTGTCTCAAAAAAAAAAAAAGTTTCTCTAAAACATATCAAGAAATCACCAAACTTGAGACATAAACTGAAAATTCAAAACACTGTTTGTATGCTCAAATATCAGATACAGATTATCAAATTAAATTTGAAAGTGAATTCATTTAGGAATTGTGTTTGGCTGCAAGTACACATACTCAAAATAGTGGCTTAAACACGCAAGGATTTATTCTCTCACATCATTAAAGGAGTCTGAAATTTGAAAGTCCAAAACTGGTAGGAACGTCAACAGTGTCCTTAAGGAACCAGAATATCTTTGTCTGCTCCAGCATACTAGTACATGGCTTCCATCCTTAAAAGTCAAGATGGCAGTTGGATCTCTACTATCTAACTTGCATTTCAGGTAGCAGGAAGGACAAACAGCAACCTTGCAGCATCAGCTTTCTTTAAGCAGTCTCCTCAAAACTTCTACCCAACATTTATACTTTCATTTCAGCAAGGGGGCTGAGAATAGTGTCTATTCTGCATGGTCATGTGTGCAGCTAAAAATCAGGGTTCTGCTAAAGAAAGAAGAGGAGAATGTCTATTGGGAAGCAACCGAAAGTCTCTGCCATTGAGTGGAAATAATTAAAATGTTCCCAGAAATAAAAAGCACCTTGAGTAAAATTGACCATATACAAATCTCATGACCCAGCCCTCTACTACTATTTAAACACCTTAGAGAAATTCTTGCAAATACACACTAGAAAGCATGTACAAGAATGTCTATAATAGCAATGTTCATAATATGAAAAAACTAGAAACAATGAAATGTCATTAATAGTAGAATGGATGAATAAATTGTAGTATATTTCATGTAATAAACTGCTATAATGAAGTGGAAATCAACCACATATTTCAATATACCACTGTAGGATTACTGCAGTTCACAATAATATATTACATAGTTTCAAATAGCTAGAAGGAGCATATTGAACATTCCCAACATAAAGAAATGATAAATGTTTGAGATGATGGATATGTTAGTTATCCTGATCTGATAAGTATACATTATATGTATCAAAACATCACTATGTACCCCATGAATATGTACAATTATTATTCATCCATTAAAAAATACAAAATAAACCTATTATAAAAGTTCAAAATATATATAATTACCATGACAGAGGCATGTCCCAGTGTAATAAAGTGTTGGTTCCATTGATATAAAGTTCAAAAATTGGCAAAACTGAGTCATGTTTAAGTATATACACATAGGTGGATATATATATATGTAAATGATTAACACAAAAGTCTGTGTTATGAGCTGAGTTGTGTCCTGAAAAATTTATGTCAAAGCCCTAGCCCCCAGTACCTTCCAATATGACTGTATTTGGAGATAGGGCCTTTAAAGAGGTAACTTAAGTAAAAATGCGCTCATTAGCGTGGACCCTTCCTAATCCAATATGACTGGTATCCTTATAAGAAGAGATTAGGACACAACATACACAGGGGAAAGATCATGTGAAGACGCACAGACATGAACATGTGAACACACAAGAAGAAGACAGCTATCTGTAAGCCAGAAAGAAAAGCTTCCCAAGAAACGAAACCTACTGCCATACCTTGATCTAGCTCAGATTTTTAGCTTCTAGAACTGTAAGAGAATGAATTTCCATTGTTTAAGCCACTCAATCTGTGATATTTTTATTATGGCAGCCTGAGTACACTAATAAAGTCAGGATTATGGATTTTTCTGGCGGTAAGGGCAGAGGGATGCAATCATGAAAGGCCATAGATAGATTTTCTAAGGCCATGATGATTTTTTATATTTTCATGTGAATTATGGGCATGTAGAAGTTTTCAAATTTTTATTATTTTAACTTCAAATATATTTTATATTTCATCTTGTGTATATGGTATTTTTCACCATTTTAATATGGAGAAAAAGAAAGGAAGAGAAAGATGTGAAGATAGGCATTTAAGTAAATAAAAATAATCATAACTAGAGGCCTGAGAACAAAAATCTGTATTATATAATTAGGACAAAGATATAGTTTAGATTCAGAACCACAGCTTTAAAACTAAACTTAAGAGCTCCAATTACATTAAAACTTGTAATGTATTTTATTCAAGGAAAAAGTTGAGTGTTAAAAGTGTTAATTTAATTTTGTAGTGTGAAAACTAATTATCCTTCATTAGCAGTATATTATACCTACTGCTACTACTATCTCCTTGAGTAAGAATTATTATCATAGGAAGATAAATTTAGAATAGGTAGAGTCTTTAGAGATCATCTACATATGTGTATAGTACAGGAAGGCTAGCCCAAAAACAAACTATTATTTTAGTCAAACTAGTCTCTGTTCATGATTTTAGTCAAACTAGTCTCTGTTCATGACCACATTATTATGATTATTGTCCTAGATAACATAACCTAATGGAAGGCAGACTAAAACAGGAATCAGAAGGATGTGTTCTGATTCTTATTTTACTTAAACTCTCTGAGATGTAATTCCTTCATCTGTACACATAGGTAACAGTATGCCTGTCTGCCTGCCTGATGGTTCAATGTGAACCTCATAATAAGTGAGAGGTGGAAGGCAAGTTAAGCATTATATAATTCAACTTATTCCTTTTAAAAATAAGTTTTATTTTGTTTTTAATTGACACATAATTGTACATATTTATGGGGTACAGTGTAATTTGTTTCTTTGTTTTGAGACAATGTCTTGCTTTGTCACCCAGGCTGGAGTGCTTTGGCACAATCATGGTTCACTGCTGCCTCAAACTCCTGTGCTCAAGCATTCCTCTTGCCTCAGCCTCCCAAGTAGGTAGGACTACAAATGTGCACCAACACACCCAGCCAACTTTTTTTTTTTTTTTTGTAGAGATGGGGTTTTGCTATGTTGCCCAGGCTGGTCTTGAACTCATGGCCTCAAGCAATCCTCCTGCTTCAGCCTCTCAAAATACTGCGATTACAGGTGTGAGCCACCACGCAGGGCCCACTGTGATGTTTTGCTACATATATACACTGTGTAATGATTCAATCAGGGTAATTAGTATATCCATCACCTCAAACATTTGTCATTTGTGATGATAACATTTGAAAACCTCTCTTCTATTTTGAAGTACACATTATTGTCGACTATAATCATTCTCCTGTGCGATGGAACACTAGAACTTATTCCTCTTATCTGACTACTACTGTGCATATCAACCAACCTCTCCCCATTCCTTCTCTCCCGCCTACTCTACCCAGCCTCTGATAAGCAGTATTTTACTCTCTACTTCTATGAGATCAACATTTTTAGATTACACTTATGAGTGTGATCATGCGATATTTGTCCTACTATGCTTAGTTTATTTCACTTAATATAATGTCCTCCACATTCATCCATGTTGTTGCAAATAACAGGATTTTGCCTCTTTTTTTTGGTCTAATAGTATTCCATTGTGACTATATACCAGCCCTTTATATCCATTCATTTATTGATAGACACTTAGTGGGATTGTTGGATCATATGGTAGATCTATTTTTAATTTGGGGGAAACTTCCATATTGTTTTCCATAATGGCTTTACTAATTTACATTCCCATCAACAGTGTATTACTTCCCCTTTCTCCACATCGTTGCTGGCATTTTTTTTTTTAATAGTAGCCATTCCAACAGATGTGAAGTGATATCTCATTGTGGTTTTGATTTGCATTTCCCTGATGATTAGTGATGTTGAGTGTTTTTTTCATATACCTGTTGACAATTTGTATATCTTCTTTTGATAAATGTTTACTTAGATCTTTTGCCCATTTTTAAATCAGACCATTGAGTCGAGTTCCTTACATATTCTGGATATTAACCCCCTTTTTATTTTTTTGCTATTGAGTCGAGTTCCTTACATATTCTGGATATTAACCCCTTGTTAGATGCATAGACTACAAATATTTTCTCCCATTATATAGGTTGTCTCTTCACTCTGTTGACTGTTGCCTTTGCTGGGCAGAATATTTTATGTTTGGTGTAATCCTATTTGTCTGTTTTTGCTTTTATTTCCTATGATTTTGAGGTGTTATTAAAAACATCCTTGCCCAGAACAATGTAATAAAGTATTTCCCCTATGTTTTCTAGTAATTTCATAGTTTGGGGTGTTACATTAAAGTTTTTAATTTATTTTGAGTTTATTTTTGTCAGTGATGAGAGATAAGGATCTAGTGTTATTCTTCTGCATGTAGATATTTAGTTTTCCCAGCACCACTTATTGAAGGGACTGTCTTTTCTCCAATGTGTGCTCTTAGCAAGACATTTTTCACAGAAATAGAAAAACAATCCTAAAATTTGTATGCAACCATAAAAGACATTGAATAGCCAAGGCAATCATGAACAAAAAAAGTTGGAGGTATCATACTACCTGACTTTAAAACATACTACAAAGCAACAGTAACCAAAACAGCATGGTACTGGCTTAAAAACAGACACATAGACCAATGGAACAGAAATGATAACCTAGATATAAACTCATGTACTTACAGCCAACTGATTTCTTTTAAACCTGATGAAACTGAAATTTACAGAGTGACCAAGATAATCATTGGGATATTGTTGGGTCTAGAATTCAAGTTCCTTTAGCTAATCTCCCCAAAATTAGAATAATAAAAAAGAAATGGAAAGTTGGAGTGAAAAAGAAAAAAACTGAGCCCTGTCCAGGCATTTTATAAGCAGAATAATGGGAAGATAGTAGAGAGAAAATGGAGGGGAGGAAATCATGAATGAAATAATTCAACAAAATTGATCAGAACAGAAGGAAACAAGTTTTCATTTTGAAAGAACCCACCAAGCGCCCAGCACAATAGGTGAAAATATGCCTACGTATGGATTCCAGAAATGAGGGGAAAGTCATTTGACACTGAAGAACCATGAGTCAATGAGGTTTTAGGTGTTTCATTAGCAAGACTTAAAGCTAGAATAAAATGGATTAATATTTTCAAAGTACTGAAGGAGAAATATTTCCAACCTGGAATCCCATACTCATACAAACCATCAATGAAATTTGAAGGTAGCATAAATACATAAATGAAGGTAAGCTAGAAAGAAAAGCTAACTAATAATAGCGGTTATCTCTAGTGATGGGAAAGGAGATACAATTAACCTAGGAAGAACAAAGAAGGACCTTATTAAGTTGTGGGAATAGTGTATTTCTTTAGTTGAGTGGTGAGTGCATGTCTCTTCATTTTATTCTTTAATAAAGAATAAATAAACACCAAAAGGGCAAATTGAAAAATGATTCTCAATGAAGGGTTTGCATGGCAGTGGGGTTAATGGGGCTGGAATAGGAATGAGATTTCTCATGAATACATTTTTACATAAACCTAAGCCAAATTAATATATTATCAATTTTTAAAAATATAAAAATTAGAAAAAGGTATCCTAAGGATTAGGAGAAGATGTGAACAATTAATTAAAGCCCCATTGTCATAAAAACATAAAATATCTAAAGTTAAGAATTTAAATAAGCATTTCATAGAAGGAGAACTCTGAAAGGTCAATTAACATATGAAAAAATAACCACCCTCACTAGTAATCAGAGAAATACTAATTTAAATAATAAGATATGGTTTTATATCTATCATTAGTTTGACATTACCTAGTTTGGACTAGGATGCAGAAAAATGAAGATTCTCATATGCTGGTGGCGGAATGCAAATTGATACAATTTGGCAATAACTAGAAGACTGACAATATGCATAGCCTTTAACCTAAATATTATTTTGGGGCTATATCTTAGAGAAACACATTAGCACAAGGAGACATATAAAATATTTATGTCAGGATTTATTTTTATAGTGAAAAATTGAAAACAACATAAACGCTCATCAACTAAGGAATTGATGAATAATTTATAGTATATTTATACCATGGAATATAATACATCAATACAATCAGTGAACTTGGGCTAATCCATATGCATCAACCTGAAAAAAAACTTATAATAACTAGAGAGAAAAAAGCAATTTGCAAAAGGATATGTGCAATCATTAATAAACAATATAAAATTATCTACACATTTTAATTTTTTAAAATTTTCTATTATTTTACATTCAATGGATACATGTGCAGGTTTGTTACATAGGTATATTGTGTAATCGTCGAGATTGGGTTTCTAGTGTACTCATTACCCAAGTAGTGAACATTGTACCCAATGGGTAATTTTTCAACTCTCACCCTTTTTCCAACATTTCTAATTTTGGAGTCCCCTGTGTCTATGATTTCCATCTTTATGTCCATGTGTACCGATTGTTTAGTTCCCATTTATAAGTGAGAACATGTGATATTTGATAATTTGTTTCTGAGTTATGTCAATTAGGATAATGGTCTCCAGCTCCACCCATGTTGCTACAAATAACATAATTTCATTCTTTTCTATGGCTGCTTAATATTTCATGGTGTGTATATACCCACATTTTTTTAATCCAATTCACTGTTGATGGAAACTTAGGGTGATTCCATGACTTTTCTACTGTGAATAGTGCTGTGATAAAGATATGAGTGCAGGCTGGGCGCGGTGGCTCTTGCCTGTAATCCCAGCACTTTGGGAGGCTGAGGCGGGCAGATCAATTGAGGTCAGGAGTTCGAGACCAGCCTGGCCAACATGGTGAAACTTCATCTCTACTAAAAATACAAAAACTTAGCCGAGCATGGTGGCACATGCCTGTAATCCCAGCTACTCAGGAGGCTGAGGCAGGAGAATTGCTTGAACCTGGGAGGAGGAGGTTGCAGTGAGCCAAGATCACACCACTGCACTCCAGCCCGGATGACAGAGTGAGACTCTGTCTCAAAAAAAAAAAATATATATATATATATATATATATATGAGTGTGCAGATATCTTTTTGAAAAAAATATTTATTTTCCATTCAGTATATACCCAGTAGTGGGATTGCTGGGTTGAATGGTAGTTCTAGTTTCAGTTCTCCGAGAAAACTCCATACTGTTTTGTGTACAAGTTGAACTAATTTATATTCCCACCAACAGTGTATAAGCATTCCCCTTTCTCCACATCCATGCTGACATCTGTTCTTTTTTTTTTTTTTGGAGGCATTGAGACCTGCTTGATTTCTTCCAATTATTTAATACACAATGACGCAACTATGATCCCAAAGTGTGCAAAGTTAAAGTCTTCAACTGCAGCTGAGGAGAGGGTAGGAATGGTACACCTAGGGACAGTGGTGAGTCAGGAACGACGGGCAGGCAGCCATGACCAGGGCAGCCTCCTCCCCAAGGCCAGGGACAGGGGAGTGGCCTGAGGAGCAGGACCCAAGGGTAGCCCAGGGCCGGAGAAGGGGGCAGAGACCTCCCCTTGGCCTAGGTCAGGAGTTCAGAAGTGCCACGTGGCTGAGGGGGAAGGGGCCTGGGAAGGGCCAGAGGCAGGGCCAGGACAGCACAATTTCCTGGGGGGCTGGGGACAAGGAGGTGCCCTACAGGAGAAGCCAGGATGGGACGTCTGCCCCTGGGGTGGGGGCTGGGCTGGAACAGGCTGCAGCAAGAAAGACCTGAGGCAGGCTCAGGGCCTGAGAGTCCGGCTGACTGGGGCGGGCGGCGGAGGGGAGGGGAAGGAGGGGGCTCCCAGGGCAGCCTGGCCCAGGGAGCAGTAATGACTCTGCAGGGGTTGCCCAGTGAGGGGCCCCAGGCCCCTCAGGACCTCCCCTCCTGTCTCCCTGGAAAGGAGCTGGGGAACCCGTAGTGCAAATCTGTGGACCACTCAGTTATGGAGGGAGGCTGTGCCCGAAGGTGGACACTGGGGTGTGCCCCCTCAACCACCTCGGCCTCCACCACTGTCCTCAGTACAGCCACTTCTCCTAAGAGTGCAGGCCATGGACACCACGCTTGATCTGAGCCAACATGGTCCGCTTCTCAAATTTGAGCTCTCCTGAGTACATCATGGACCCAAAGACAGACAGGCTGTGGACCCCGATATCCTGGTAGCCGTGCTGGATGCCCGCTATGAGGTAGGGCACAAACTTCTGAATGGACCCTTTGTCCTGGATGGAGCCCGAGATACCCTGTGTGATCTTCACCTTATCCCCCTCGCTGAAGTATCATTTCTGGGTGCTGCTGCTCTTCTCCATGGCATCCAGCGAGCCCATGCCCCGGTACTTCCTGAGCCACACCCTGTCTGAGAAGAAGTACTCGCCAGAGGCCTCCGTGGTGGCGGCCAGCAAGGAGCCCGTCATCACTGTGGAGGCTCCAAGGGCCAGCACTGTGGAGGCTCCAAGGGCCAGGGCCTTGACCATGTACCCCACGGTCTGGATGCTGCCATCGGCTATGACGGGCACACCAAAGCGCCAGACATACTCGGCCACCTTGTACACAGCAGCGCCGTGGGTCTGACCACAGGCCATCACTTCCGGGGTGATGCAGATGGAGCCGCAGCCCATGCCCACGTGCAGCCCATCCACACCAGCGTCAATCAGGTTCTTGGCCTGGGCTGCTGTCACCACGTTCCCCCCAATCACCTGGAGGTGGGGGTACTTCTGTTTGATATAATGCACCATGGCGATCTGATACACCGAGTTCCCTTGGGACGAGTCCAAGACTATGACATCGACGCCCGCCTGAGTGAGCAGGTCCAGGCGGAATTTGTCATCTTCACGGGTGCCCACAACTGCCCCGCACAGCAGCTGCTTGTGGAAATCCTTGGAGGCCAGAGGTAGTCTCGGTTCTTCTTCAGGTCGGTGCGGATGATGGCCACCAGCTCATTGTGATCATTGACGATAGGCAGCTTCCCTTTCTTGCTACGCTGCAGGATCTCATTTGCTCTTTCAATGTCACGCCTGCTGGAGCCACCATCAGCTCGGTCCTTGGCGTCATCATCTCACTGAGGAGGGTGGTGTCCTTCTCAGCAAGAAAGTCGATATCTCGGGAGGCGATGATACCCACCAGCTTGCTGCCAATGGTGCCCGTCTCAGTGATGGGGATGCCAGAGAAGCCATGCCGCATCTTGGCCTCCAGTACATCACCCACGGTGTGCGAGGGGCTCAGCACCACGGGGTCCGTGATGAAGCCCTGTTCAAACTTCTTGACCTTCTGCACCTTATTGGCCTGAAACTCTGGGGTGCAGTTGTGGTGAATGAAACTAATACCTCCTATCAGAGCCCTCCCATCAGAGCCATCGCGATGGCCATGTCGGCATCTGTCACAGTGCCCATGGGGGAGGAGGTCAGCGGAGTCTTCAGCGTGATCTTCCGGGGCAGGGCTGAGGTCAGGTCCACCTCATCAGTTATGAAGCCTATGAATCCTGGGAGAATCAGGAAGTCGTTGTAGGTGAGGCCATCGGCGCTGGCGAAGAGCTGCTGCGCGGTGAGGCCGGCCTCGGACGCGTAGCCGCGGGTGCTGCCGCTGATCAGGTAGTCCGCCATGCTGCCGCGAGACCCCGACATAAACACCCGCGCGGCCGCCAGCCGCTGCAGCCGCCGCTGCCGCCACTGCTGCTGCTGCTGAGGCCGCGCGGCGGACACGCTGCAGCCTCGGGCCGGGCGGGCCGGGGACGGGGGCTGTTCTTTTTTGACTTGTTTTTTTTTCTTTCCAACTTTTATTTCAGGTTCAAGGAGTACATGTGCAAGTTTTCAAGTTTTTTACCTGGGTAAGTTGCATGTTGTGGGGATTTGGTGTAAAGATAATTTTGTCACCCAGGTAATCAGCATAATACCCAATAGGTTGTTTTTAAATCCTTACCCTCCTCCCACGCTTCACCCTCAGATAGGCACCAGTGTGTATTGTTCCCTTCTTTGTGTCCATGCATAGTCAACATATTGCTCCTATGTATAAGTGAGAACATATGACAGTTGGTTTTCTGTTCCTCCATTAATTCACGTAGGATTATGGCCTCCAGTTCCATCCATGTTGCTGCAAAGGCCATGAACTCATTTTTTATAGCTGCGTAGTATTTCATGGTATATATGTACCACATTTTCTGAATCCAGTTTACTATTGATGGACATCTAGGTTGATTCCATGTCTCTGCTATTATGAATAGTGCTACGATGAATATATGTGTGCATGTATCTTTATGGTAGAATAATTTATATTCCTTTGGGTATATACCCAGTAATGGAATTGTTGGGTCCAGTGGTAGTTCTATTTTAAGTTCTTTGAGAAATCTCCAGACTTACCACAATGGCTGAACTAATTTATTTTCCCAGCAGTAGTGTATGTGTTTCCTTTACTTTGCAAACATGCCAGCATTTGTTATTTTTTGACATTTTAATAATAGATATTCTGACTTGTGTGAGATGGTATCTCATTGTGGTTTTGATTTGCAATCCCACAATAATTAGTGATGTTGACCATTTTTACATATGCTTGTTGGTCGTGTGTATGTCTTCTTTTGAGAAGTGTCTGCTCATATCCTTTGCCCATTTTGTAATGGGGTTATTTTTTGCTTGTTGATTTGTTTGAGTTCCTTATAGATTCAGGATATTAAACCTTTGTTGCATGCATAGTTTGCAAATATTTTATCACATTCTGTAGGTTGTGTGTTTACTCTTAATTTTTTTTTTTTTGGCTGTGCAGAAGCTGTTTAGTTATAACCCACTTTTCAATTTTTGTTTATTTGTTTTTCAATTGCTTTTGGAGTCTTCATCATTAAGTTTTTACCTGGGCCAATATACAGAATGGTATTTCCTAGATTTTCTTCTAGGGTCTTTATAGTTTTACATTTTACGTTTAAGTCTTTAATCCATTTTGAGTTGATTTTTGTATACAGTGAAATGTAGGGGTCCAGCTTCAATCTTCTGCATATGGCTAGCCAGTTATCTCACCACCATTTATTGAATAGAGAGCCTATTCCCCATTGCTTGTTTTTGTCACCTTTGTCAAAGATCAGATGGCTGTAGGTGTGCAGCCTTATTTCTGGAACCTGTTCCATTGGTCTATGTGTTTGTTTTTATACCAGTACCATGCTATTTTAGTTACTGTAGACTTGTAGTATGATTTGAAGTTGAGTAGTGTGATACCTCCAGCTTTGTTCTTTTTGCTTAAGATTGCTTTGACTATTCAGGCTCTCTTTTAGTTCCATATGAATTTGAGAACCCTTTTGTTCCAATTCTGTGAAAAAGGTTGTTGGTTGTTTGATAGGTATAGCATTGAATCTGTAAATTACTTTGGATCATATAGCCATTTTAACAAGATTGATTCTTCCTATCCATGAGCATGGAATGTTTTTCCATTTGTTTCTGTCATCTCTGATTTCTTGTAGCAGTTTTTTGTAATTCTCATTATAGAGATCTCTCACTTCCCTGGTTGTCTGTATTCCTAGGTATTTTATTCGTTTTGTAGCTACCGTGAATGGGATTGCAACTTTTACTTGGCTCTCAGCTTGGATGTTATTGGCATATAGAAATGCTACTGATTATTATATGTTGATTTTGCACACTGACACTTTGCTGCAGGTGTTTATCATATTTAGAAAACTTTGGGCAGAGACTATGAGGTTTTCTAGTATCGTGATGCTTTTTTTATAGTATCATGTTATCTAAAAAAAGAGAAAGTTTGACTTCCTCTCTTCATAGTTGGATGCCTTTTATTTCTCCCTCTTGCCTGATTGCTTTGGCTATGATTTCCAATACTACGCTGAATAGGAATGAAGAGAGTTTGCATATTTGTCTTGTTCCAGATCTAAAGGGGAATGCTTCTAGCTTTTGCCCATTCAGTATGATGTTGACTGTGGGTTTGACATATGTGGCTCCTATTATTTTGAAGTTTGTACCTCCAATGCCTAGTTTGTTGATAGTTTTTAACATGATGGGATGTTGAATTTTATCAAAAGCCTTTTCTGTGTCTACTAAGATGATCATGTGCTTTTGTTTTTAATTCCATTTATGTGACAAATTACATGTATTGATTTGCAAATGCTGAACCAACCTTGCATCCCAGGAATAAAGCCTACTTGATCATGGTGTATTCACTTTTTGATGTGCTGCTGGATTTGATTTGCTAGTATTTTGCTGAGGATTTTTAGACCAATGTTCATCAGGGATATGGGCCTGAAGTTTTCTTTTTTGTTGTTGTGTCTCTGCCAGGTTTTGGTATCAGAATGATGCTGATCTCATAGAATGAGTTTGAGAGGAATCCCTCTTCCTCAATTTTTTGGAATAGTTTCAGTAGGATTGGTACCAGCTCCTCTTTATATGTCTGGTAGAATTCAGCTGTGAATCTGCCTGGTCCAGGGCTTTGGTTGGTAGGTCTTTAACCACTGATTCAATTTCAGAAGTGGTGATTGGTCTGTTCAGGGTATCAATTTCTTCCTGGTTCCATCTTGGGAGGTTGTATGTTTCCAGGAATTTATCCATTTCTTGTAGGTTTTCTAGTTGGTGTGCATAGAGGTATTCATAATAGTCTCAGAGGGCTTATTGTATTTCTATGCAGTCAGTTGTAATGTCCCCTTCGTCATTACTACTTTGTTTATTTGGATCTTTGCCCTTTATTCTTTATTAGTATAGCTAGTGGTCTATCTTATTTATTGCTTCAAAGAACCAACTTTTGGTTTTGTTTATCTTTTGTACGGTTTTTCTCATCTCCATTTCATTAAGTTCAGCTGTGATTTGTATTCTTTTTCCCTGTTAGCTTTGTGTTTTCTTTGCTCTTATTTATCTAGTTCCTTTAGGTGTGATATTAGTGTTTTTTAAAATTTGAGATCTTTCTAACTTTCTGATGTGGTCATTTAGCGCTGTAAACTCCTCTCTTGACACTGCTTTACGTGTGTTCCAGAGAGTCTGGTATGTTGTATCTTTGTTTTTATTCATTTCTAAGAACTTTTCAATTTCTGCCTTTATTTCATTATTTACCCAGAAGTCATTCAGGAGCAGATTGTTTAATTCCCATTTAATTATATGATTTTGAGAGATCTTCTTGGTATTGATTTCTATTTTAATTGCACTGTGTTCCAAAAGTGTGATTGGTATGATTTTAGTTTTTTTGAATTTGTTGATAATTGCTTTATGGTCAAGCATGTGGTCAATTTTAGAGTATGTGTCATGTGCAGATGAGAAGAATGTATATTCTATTTTTGTTGAGTGGAGTGTTCTGTGGATATCTGTTAGGTCCATTGGTCAAGTGCCAAATTTATGTCCTGAATATCTTTGTTAGTATTCTGCCCTGGTGATCTGTCCAGTACTGTAAGTGGAGTGTTGAAGTCTCCTACTATTATTATGTGGTTATCTAAGTATCTTCATAAGTCTCTAAGAACTCACTTCCAGTTTTGAGTACATATATTCAGGATAGTTAAGTCTTCTTGTTGAATTGATGCTTTTATTATTATATGAGGCCCTTTTTTGTCTCTTTTTTAAAACAGGTTCTTGCTATGTCATTCAAACTGGAGTGAAATGGTGCAATCACAGCTCACTGAAGCCTCAACCTCCTTAAGCAATTATTGCACCTCAGCCTCCTGAGTATCTTGGACTGCAGGTGTATGTCACCATGCCTGGCTAATTTTGTATTTTTTGTAGAAACGGGGGTCTCACCATGTTGCCCAGGCTGGTCTCAAACTCCTGGACTCAAGTAATACACCCACCCCGGCCTCCCAAAGTGCTGGAATTATAAGCATGAGCCACCATGCCCGGCTCTGTGACTTTTTATCACTGTTGGTTTAAAGTCCACTGTTTTCTGAAATAAGAATAACAACTCCTGCTCTTTTTTTGTTTTCCATTTGTTTGATAGATCTTTCTGCATGTCTTTACTTTGAGCCTACAGGTATCCTTGCATGTGAGATGGGTCTCTGGAAGACAGTGTACAATTGGGTCTTGCTTCTTTATTCAACTTGCCACTCTGTGCCTTTTAAATAAAGGTGTTTAACCTGTTTCAAGGTTAATATTGATATGCACAGGTTTGATCCTGCCATTGTATTGTAAGCTGGTTGTTATGTAGAATTGATTTTCAATAATAGCCATCCTGACTGGTGTAAGATGATATCTCATTATGGTTTTAATTTTTATTTCTGTGATGATTAGTAATGTTGAGCATTTTTTCATGTGTTTATTGGCCACTTGTATATTTTCCTTTAAGAGGACATGACTGTTCATGTACTTTGTCCACTGTTAATGAGGTTGTTTGCTTACTTCTTGTTGAATTGAGTTTCTTATAGATTTTAGATATTAGTCCTTTGTTGGAACCATAATTTTCAAATATTTTATCCTATTCTGTAGGTTGTCTGTTTGCTCTTCTGATTATTTATTTTGCTGTAAGAAGCTTTTTAGTTTAATTAAGTCCCATTTGTATATTTTGTTTTTGTCGCATTTGCTTTTGGGGTCTTTGTCATAAATTTTTTGCCTAGGCCAATGTCCACAAGAGTATTTCCTAGATTTTCTTCTAGAATTGTTTAAGTTATGTTTTGTAATTTACATTTTTAATTCATCTTTAGTTGATGTTTGTATATGGTGAGAGATAGGGGTCCAGTTTCATTCTTCTACAAATGGCTAGAAAAATTTCCCAGCACTATTTATTGAAAAGGACGTCCTTTCCACAGTGTTTACTTTTGTCACCTTTGTCAAAGATCAGGTGGTTGTAGATATGTGGCTTTACTTTCGGGTTCTCTATTCTGTTCCATTGGTCTATGTGTTTATTTTTGTACCAGTACAATACTGTTTCAGTTACTTTAGCCTTGTAGTATAATTTGAAGTCAGGTAATTTGATTCCTCCAGATTTATTCTTTTTGCTTAGGATTCCTTTGGCTATTTGGGCTCTTTTTTGGGGTTTGTATTAATTTTAATTTTTTTTTTGTTATTGTTCTGTGAAAAATGATGTTGGTGATGTGATAAGAATTTCATTGAATCTGTAGATTGCTTTGAGTCACATGGAGGGAGTAGTCAGAGGCCAATGGTGGTGAACTGGGCTAGGCAAACCTCTGATCCCAAGGCCACCAGATGGCCCACTAAATGGCATGTATGAGTCCTAAGGGCACTGAAACAGGAATAGGCCTGTAGACTTGTTCTTGGAAACCACAGAATTCACATGCTGGCTGTGACAGAGAGGAGTGGGCTGGTTCCTGGGTCACCAGCAGAACTCTCAGGCAGGGGCAAGAAGAACGCTCAGGCAGCAGCAGAATGCTCAGGTGGTGGGAACCCCAGAAAAGATCACAGGCCTATGGGGCTACGCTCTCAGAAGGGCTCCAGACCACTGCTGAAATGGTCAGGTAGGAGCAGAGCACCTGTGCTGCAGGCCTTTCACTGGGGAAGGCAGGGCCCACTCACCTGGGGCAGTGGAGACTAGCAGCTCTGGGATCTACTAGCAGCATGGCCCAGTCACACTTTCCTTCCCAGAACCCATAGTGGATTTTGCTATTGGCAGCATGTGAAGATGCCCAGTGATATGGTCTGGCTGTTTGTCCCCACCCAAATCTCATCTTGAATTGTAATCGCATTATAATCCCCATGCATTGGGGAAGGACCTCATGGGAGGTGATTAGATCATGGGGGTGGTTCCTCCATGCTGTTCTTGTGATAGTGAGTGAGCTCTCATGAGATCTAGGAACTTTCCCCCTTCACTTGGCACTTCTCTCCCCTGCTGCCATGTGAAGAAGGATGTGTTTGCTTCCCCCTTCATGACGATTGTAAGTTTCCTGAGGCCTCCCCAGCCATGTGGAACTGTGAGTCAATTAAACCTTTTTCTTTTATAAATTATCCAGGCTTGGGTATTTCTTCACATCAGTGTGAGAATGGACTAATACACCCAGCCTCCATGCACTTTCCCTGGCCTGGGGGTGTCAAAAGTGGTAGTGGCGGCATTGGTGGTGGCAACTGCTGTGGGAACTGAAGGGTATGTCACTGGCCTCTGGGGCCTGGGCTCTCAGAATAATGCCGGGCTGCAGCCATAGTGCTCACATGGGGGTAGAGCTGCTGTGCTGGGGACTTGACACCAAAGCAAGTGGGCCCTCTTCAGCATGGAGCAGTGGTTGTGGGGAATTGTGTGGTGCTAAGTCTGCCCTCTCCTCCATACTGTGGCTGTGGTATCTGTGTTTGGGGTGTGCAAAAGTGCCCAGCCTCCCTTCTTGGCGGAGTGGGGGCAGATGATGTTGGGCAGCTCGGGGATAAAGCCTGTAGGATTCCATGTGAGCTCAAGCAGTGCCTCTGCAGTCTCCAGGCAGTCCCTGTGTTAGTATGTAGGCCTGGGAGGGTCCAGGGGGCTCCCTCATGGCTAGGATTATAAAGGTCCATGGTGGAAGTATGAAACCCCAGGGGTCTCTCATTCACTCATCCCTTCCTTACATTAAAAAACCTCTCCTGGCTCTGTGCCAGTCCCAGCTCAGCAGGCTGCCTGGCTTCACTCTCCTCTGCTTTCTGTGATTCCTGTCACTTCTCTGATCAATTCCAGCATGCTCTCATAGATGATCTACTTGAAGTGTTAGTATTTACTCACTATTTTGATTCCTCTCCATGAGAGAGGTGCCCCACTGGCTGCTTCTAGTCAGCCATCTTGAACTGAAACCTAGATATTTTTAAACCGAGGTGGTTTCAGGTGTCCACATGTCTCCCAATTACAACCGAAAAACCTTTAAACCCATAAAAAATTTGTGTTTTGTAACGTCTTTTCTTGAGGTTCCTCTCTCTCTTTGCAATTTTCCATACTTAATACCTAAATTCACTAGTACCATTTTCAGAACTGGATAAGAGGGGCACCTGCCCTGAGGCTCATGCTTTCAAGGACCCCAATGCCACAAATATACACACATAAAAAATGTTAAAAAGAACACATGGGAGCCTCTGGCACTCCTGATCTGGCATTCAGTATTGGTACAACACAATTCACTATGGTAAGTGTCCACTTTTATAACTGATGCCATTTTGGCCCCATGGGAGTGCTTCTCCACATCTCTTCTCATGAGTTTTCAAAACTAAAGGCAAGGCCGGGCAGGGTGGCTCACGTCTGTAATCCCAGCCCTTTGGGAGGCCACAGTGGGAGGATCACCTGAGGTCAGGAGTTTGAGACCAGCCTGGCCAACATGGTGAAACCCCATCTCTACTAAAAATATAAAAAATTAGCTGGATGTGGTGGCATGCGCCTGTAATTCCAGCTACTCGGGAGGCTGAGGCAGGGGAATCGCTTGAACCTAGGAGGTGGAGGTTGCAGTGAGCCAAGATCATGCCACTGCACTCCAGCCTGAGCAACAGAGCAAAAAAACTCTGTCTCAAAACAAAACAACAAAAAACGAAAACAAAAAAAAACTAAAGGCAGTCACATCTCCTTTCAATGCTGTGAAAGTTTGTGATTTATGCCATTGGCAACGTTGTAGATGGATACTTCTTTTCAGATCTGAGAGAATTTGAATGGAACAAACAAACAAACAGAAAACAGAACGAGATGCAAGAGAACAGAAAGGGATGCAAGAAAAAGGATCCCCAGCATTACTGGAACATATTTCAAAATGCACAAATCTGTTGTGTTACTGGTATCTGAGGAGGATTTGAAAAGTGAGCCCTTTTGTTTTACTTTAGAGCTTCTGTATTTTTAGTAGAGATGGGGATTCGCCATGTTGGCCAGGCTGGTCTCGAACTTCTGGGCTCAAGCAATCCACCCACCTGGGTCTCTCAAAGTGCTGGGATTCCAGGTGTAAGCCACTGCACCCAACTGAGGTTTTTTAATCAGTGTATTAATTTATTTTACTGAAAGAGATCCAAATTCCTAATCCCAGGGCCATTCCTCAGGAAGCCTTTGAAGTGTGTGTTTACCTTGTTTCCAGCTCTCCAGATTCCCTCTGCTTAAGAGACATCGCTGCTGTAAATTTTCTTTAAAGTACTGATTCAGCCTTTCAGCCACTAAATACCACTTATTTATTACTTCTTTCCCCAACAGACTTCACGTTTTGAAAGACAGTGTCTAGAAAACAAACTGCATTCATTAAGACATCATTTGCTTTTCTGTTTTTAGTTAATCACAAACATCTATAACTACCAAACACAGCTTCTGAACAGCATTGAGTGTTTGTCATTCTACCCTGAAATAATGTGATTACAACAGAAGCAAGGTAAGGTAACTTTTTAAGTTATTCTGGACATCTTTATTGAAATGAATATGTTATTTCAGTTAGGCCTTTTAAAAATATTGAAAATAGCCTGCAGATCTGACTGGTTTTTACTGGCTTATTACTTCCTTTTACTTCTTGAAAATCCTCTAGTTTTTGACATCAAAAAAATGCTGGCCTGAGGCCAGAATTCTGGTTATGGCCACATGAGGACATGGGTAAATTTTCTCCCTAAATAACAACCATGGAGCTGTACAAAATTGACAAAACCACCATTTCAGTTCTCTGGAAATTGACAAAGGCTTATAATAGTCTGAGGGGCATTTATGCTTGAAAACCTGCTAGACTTGTGGTAAGACCCATGGGAGTCTGTAAGCACTCTTGATGCTTGATGGGATGGCTATTCCCATCAAACTTCGCCGCTCCCCTTCCCAGTTCAGATAAATGCAGAAGTTCCACCAGCTTCTCAGCTGCAGTTGAAGGGAACTCACTCAACTTAGAGTGGTGGGTGCTGTCCATGCCCGACTGTGTTTTCAAGAAAAGTGATGATTTCTGAGGTCTAATTCAGAGCTGGGACCAGGATAAAGGTAGGTGAGGCGCCCACCTTGGGTGCAAAATTTAAGAAAGTATGAAGAAACACATTAATCAAGATAAAAACTATTTTGATGCAATCATTTTAAAAATCAAAATTAATGCAAAAATGTTATGATGAACAAAATATTAAAATTTTAAATAAGGATAAGTTCCAGCTCTAGCACTGTATCTACTGCAGTTGTGGTTGAGGCAATTGGATTTCTGGCTGAGGCAGTTATGAAGAAAAATATATATTCGTTTTATTTGTATAAGTATTTAAAGCTATAAATTTTCCTCTGGAAAGTGCTTTAGCCGTAACCATATATACTGATCATATGTTTTCATTGTTATTTTCAAGAATTCTGCAATTTTGGGTCTGCATTCTTCCTTTGATTCAAAAGTTGTTTAGTGGGGTTGTCGTCTTTTGTAATTTCCAGGTAGAAAACATTTTTTTAATTGTTATTAATTTCTAGTTTTATTGCACTGTGATCAGGAAATACTTGTTTGTATTATTTCTATTCTTGGATTTTATTGAAGCTTTTGTTGTGGCATTAAGATCTAGTCAATTTTTATTAATGATTCATATATAGTTGAAGAACGTATATTCTCTATTCTATAGGTTAAGAGTTTGCTATGAGATATATATTATTAATTGCTTCCTGGATCTTTCTAAATTTTTATTGACTTATTCTTAGATTGGGAGTTATATAAAGGTCTATTAGTGTGTATCTGTCATCTATTTTTCCTCACATTTACACAAATACTTTTATATATATATGCAAACACATACATATAATCTTTTTATATGTATGTGTACATATGCATGTATACATATAAGGAGACTTCAAAAAGCTCATGGAAAATTCAATTCAAAGATGAAAATAAGAAATATAAACTTTATTATTCAATGTAAGCTCCATCATGTTGAAGACACTTTTGTAAGCAATCATACCAGCCATTTAATCCATCCCTAAGGAACTGAAGGTCCTGGAAATTTAACCATATCAATGCAGTCTTGTTTTACATTATTAATTGAAGAAAATGGGTTCCTTTTACACAGTTTTTTTAAGATTAGAAAACAAAAAGAAGTTAGAAGGAGCCAAATCAAGACTGTAAGGTGGATGCATAATGATTTTCCATGAAAATTCTCACAAAATTGCCCTTGTTGGGTGAGATAAATGAGTGAGAACACTGTTGTAGAGAAGGACTCTCTGTTGAAGCTTTCTTGGGCATTTTTCTGCTAAAGCTTTGGCTAACGTTCTCAAATCACTCTCACAACAAGCAGATGTTATCATTCTTTGGCCCTCCAGAAAGTCAATAAGCAAATTTCCTTGAGCATCGGAAAAAAAAAAAACAAAACTGTTGCCATGACCTTTGCCCTTGCACTTTTGCTTTGACTAGACCACTGCCACTTCTTGGAAGCCATTGCTTTGATTGTGCTTTGTCTTCAGAATCATACTGGTAAAGCCATGTTTCATCTCCTGTTACAATTCTTTGAAGAAATACTTCAGTATTTTGGTTCCACTTGTTTAAAATTTCCATTGAAAGCTCTCCTCTTGTCTATAGCTGATCTGAACACAACAATTGTAGTGCCCGACCAGTGGAAAGTTTGCTCATCTTTAACTTTTTAGTCAGAATTGTGTAAGCTGAACCAATTGAGATGTCTATGATGTTGGCTATTGTTTGTGCTGTTAATTGTTGGTCTTCTTCAATTAGGATACAAACAAGATAAATTTTTTTCTCACAAATTGGTGTGGATGGACTGTTGCTTCAGACTTCATCTTCAATATCATATCATCCCTTTTTTGAATGAGCTACCCATTTCTAAACTACTGATTTCTTTGGGGCATTGTCCCCACAAACTTTTCATAAAGCATCAATGTTTTCACCATTCTTCCAACCAAACTTCACCATAAATTTTTTTGTTCTTGCTTCAATTTTAGCACAATTCATGTTGCACTGGCAAATGCTCTTTTCAAACTGGTGACTTATTCTTTTTTTTTTTTTTTTTTTTTGAGATGAAGTCTCACTCCCTCGCCCAGGCTGGAGCGCAGTGGTGCAATCTCGACCCACTGCAACCTCCGGCTTTGGGTTCAAGCAATTCTCCTGCCTCAGCCTCCCCAGTAGCTGGGACTACAGGTGCCCGTCACCACACCCAGCTAATTTTTTGTATTTTTAGTAGAGATGAGGGTTCACCGTGTTAGCCAGGAGGGTCTCAATCTCCCGACCTCATGACCTCGGCCTCCCGAAGTGCTGGGATTACAGGTGTGAGCCACCATGCCCAGCCCGTTGTCTTCTTGTTTTTTTGTTTTTTTTGTTGTTGTTGTTGAGACAGAGTCTCGCTCTGCCGCCCAGGCTGGAGTGCAGTGGCGCGATCTCAGCTCACTGCAAGCTCCGCCTCCCAAGTTCACGCCATTCTCCTGCCTCAGCCTCCCGAGTAGCTGGGACTACGGGCACCCACCACCATGCCCTGCTAATTTTTTTGTATTTTTAGTAGAGACGGGGTTTCACCGTGTTAGCCAGGTGGTCTCGATCTCCTGACTTCATGATCCACCCGTCTCGGCCTCCCTGTTGTCTTATTCTTTTAGTGCCTCAAACCAGATCCTGCTCAGACATGTAGCAACAAGTTGGCATGCAAATAATTGTGAAATCCATGAGTAGTTTTTTCATAATACACATTTTCCATTAATGTTTTGAAGACTCCTCATATATACAATATTTTACTTGGAAGTATGTTTTAATTTGCTCTCTTTTTGTTATATCGTTTGATATTTAGAAAAGGTTGTAATTTTGTACTTATGGTTACTTTTATACTAATATCATTTTATATACACACATACATATATATAGTCATCCCTTGGTATACACACGGTATTTGTTCCGGGACACACCCTCTTTGTGTATACCAAAATCCCCACATACTCAAGTCCAGCAGTTGGCCCTATGAAACCCACATATATAAAAAGTCATCCCTCTGTATATGTGGAGCTCACATCTAGGGAATACTGTGTTTTGTATCTGAGTTTGGGTTGAAAAACACCCAGATATAAGTGGACCTGCACGGTTCAAACCCATGTTGTTCAAAGATCTATACACATTTCCCCGTTTTTGGATGCTCTCTACTGGTTCCTTGCTATGAACACTATAGAAACATGTTAGTTGTATTTTCTTTTCCCTTACTTTCCTCTTAATCATGGTCTTATATGAAGTATTATGTTTTTAATCCCTATTACTACCTGTGGTTGGCAGAATAATACCTTCCCCAAAGATGTTCATGTTCTAATTCCCCAAATTATTACCTTACATGGCAAAAAGAACTGTGTATATGTTATTAAAGTTAAGTGCCATGAGATGAGACGATTATTCTGGATTATACAGGTGAACTCAATATAATGACAAGGGTCTTTATAAGTGGGAGGAAAGAAAGTCAGAGCAAATGCAATGTGATGATGGAAACAGAGGTTGGAGTGATGCACCCAGAAAGCCACAAGCCAAGAAAGGTAGGCACACTTCAGAAGCTGGAAAAGGCAAGGAAATAGATTCTCTCGCTACGGCCTCCAGAAGGAATATAACCCTGAAGAACCATTTTGGACTTCTGACTTCCATAACTATAAGAAAATTAATTTGTGTTGTTTTAATTTGTGGAAGTTATTACGGCAGCAA
This sequence comes from Pan paniscus, assembly GCF_029289425.2. Classification (NCBI taxonomy): domain Eukaryota; kingdom Metazoa; phylum Chordata; class Mammalia; order Primates; family Hominidae; genus Pan; species Pan paniscus. The sequence continues at coordinate 44,950,938 of NC_073272.2, forward strand.
TAGGAAAATAATACAGTATGTACAAAGCAATCAGCAAACTTATTCTACTTCCGATATACTCTCCCTCTTGTCCATTTTCCTAACATATAAATATTTTGCACTATAATGTTTTCTTCTACATCTATTATTTAGACTCAACTCTACTGGAAATTATATATTTGATGCTTAAAACTAGTCTGTATGCAAATGTCTCTTCAGTCATTTTGGACTTTTGAAATTCATGCTCCAGTAGGTTTCTGAAAAAGTGTTCATGGGAAAAATATGCCCTGAATTCTTGTATGCTCAAAATATGTCTGTAGCCTTTATACTTGAAAGTCAGCTTGGCTAGATATAAAATCCTTGGCTCATATCTTCTTTCATTGAGTATTTTAAATATGTTACTCTATTCTCATTTGGTTTAAGGCCTTCATGTCAAAAAGGAAATCTGATTTTCCCCCTTAAAAGGTCTTGATCTTTTTGCAAAATAATAAATTTCAAAGAAATCAGAGATTTAAATATAAAATATCAAATTATGTAAGTAATTTCATAAATACAAATACAAATAGATTTCTTTACAACCTGGGGGTGAAAAAAACTTCCTTAATTATAAACCAAAATTTAGAAACAATAAAATAAAAGACCAATAAATTTTATTACATTATAATTTTTTGCATGGCAAAAAACACTTTAAGCAAAATCAAAAGACAAACTTGGAAAAATGTATTTGCAATTTATATCACAGAAATAAGACTAATGTCTCTAATATACAAAGAGATCCCAAAAAGAAAGCATAAAAGACCAACAATATGAAAGATAAATGGACAAAGATATGATCTTAAACTCACAAAGGAAATAAGAAATAAATTTTAAACATGAATTTATGCTCTGTATTGCTTATCATATAAGAATTGTTAATTAAAACTACACGGAGATGCTACTTCTTACATGCTAGTTGACAAAACTCTAAAACTCTAACAAAATACTCCATTTGTAAAGCCATAGGGAAACGTTCATAATCATACATCACTGGTCGGGGTGCAAAATGATACAGCTCCTATGGAGGTGAATTTGACAAGATCTAAAAAAATTATGTTTGTATACAGCTTATGTCTCAGCAATATCACTTCTGTCCCAAATATACACTATCGTACACCTGAAATCATTTATGCATAGTTATTATTTACAACATTATTTGTGATAGGAAAACAGCAGACATAATACATGTTTCTATCATTAGGGAGCTGATTTACTAACTGGAGTACTTATACAGCCATAAAATAAATGCAGGCAATTTTTACAGTGATCTGGAATGATTTTCTGGGTCTTTTATTAGTTATGACCAGTACATGTAATATGCTACATTGTGTGTAAGAAATGAGGAAAAAGGAAATATATATATATACATCATGTGTATATTTTTACCCCTGCCACCAAAAAGAAAATTGTAAGGGTAAACCAAAACTAATAAAAATGCTTGTCTTTAGTGTGAAGAAAACATATGGTAGATGGATGAGTAAAGAAAGACACTTTTCTGAATATGCCTTATTACATAATTTTGACTTTGGACTCCTATAATTGTTTTACATGTTCAAACATAAAATTAAATGTAAAAGGAAAGAAGCAATATCTAAATATTTTAAATAATTTAAAATAAATTAACCTAATTACATATCAACTTGGTGACATAACCAAAAGGAAAACAAGTATTTTAAGTAACTTTAGAACCTGGCACTTTACTGTACATCTTTAGTGGAATATATTCATAAGAAAAATAGAGCTGCAAAGAAATCTTTAATTCATTAACCAAATTGTTAGTGATGGTATCTGTATTATTTTGAATCTATTTTTAATATTATAAATAATGCAAATAAGTAATTATGGGAATCGTGTTGGGAATATTATAAGAGAAAAAGATTGAAGTATAAAATCAAATATTTTAAATAAAAAGATAATGTTAACTTTGAATTGAAATTATTAAGAATAATTATTACTTTTTCTTTTAATATACATAGGTCTTAGCTCCATCTACTGAAAAGACCTAGAAACAATAATAGTTCACACTATAGTGAGCACAACTAAGCACCCAGATTATGGTCTCAAAATATCATTCCTCACCAAAAGAAATCAGGGTTCCCTGGAGTCTATTACCAGATTTGGGTCAGAAAACATACAAACATCTTGTTGTGCCAGAAAGGAAAAAGCTATCAAAGACTAAAAGGTAGAGACAAGAAGAGACCAGAGCCAACAAAAGTGATTTTCATTGGCCACAATGGGACAATTTGAACATTAAATTGAATAATGAATACAAATGATAACACATACTGAATATATTATCATGTGTCTAATGGTATTTAAAAGTAAATAAGAGAAAAAATAGGATGATTGGATGAAGATGAAAGAAACAAGGGTATAAAGTCTTTATCCAAATTGGCAAATAAATAAATAAGCATTTACCTTGCCTTTCCTCTATGAACCATTTTTTTTTTACAGTAACCAATTAGAAAATAACCACTTTTCAATCCCTAACAATTGATTCTTCCATTATTATCAGTAGATGAAACCATTAGATGAAGTTTGGGTAGAAGATTGACAATGGCAGGAGCAGGTTATTGGCAACTAAATTCACTGATTAATTGTAGCATCATGGATAGTAAAGACAACTTACTCTGTAAACCTTCTGAGGTGCTATGCAATATCAAGCACATAGCCTCTCCTATAAAAGATTTTTTACCAACAATATCGGAGCTGAATCTAATCAAGCCTCTAGTACTAAGTCCCACTTACCAAACATACAAGTGATATAAAAGAACAAGTTAAGTGACACAGCAAGCGGCAATCTGCTGAACTTATAATGTAGACCATTCTACAGGAAAATGGGCCTGACTTCTGCAACCAGAAAATGGCAGGAAAAAAAAGTAGAAGCACAGAAGGAGAATGGAAGGAATGACTAACGTACATTAAAAGAAATCTAAGGAAAATAACCCATGGCAATGTGTGGACATTGCTTCCATCCTGCTTCAAATACGCTAACATAAAAGGACAATTTGAGATCATTAAAGACGTTTGGATATGACTGTGTACTAGTTGACACCAAAGAATTATTGCTAATTTTGGTAATCATGCTAATTGTGATGAAGAATACATCCATAATTTTTAGAAATGCATGCTGAGACTGGGTGCAGTGGCACAGGCCTGTAATTCCAGCATTCTGGGAGGCAGGGGCAGGAAGATCAATTGAGGGCAGGAGTTTGAGATTAGCCTGGGCAACATAACAAGATCCCATTTCTACAAAAGTTTTTTTAAAAATTAGCAAATCAAAACCACAATGAGACACCATCTCACGATAGTTAGAATGGTGATCATTAAAAAGTCAGGAAACAACAGATGCTGGAGAGGATGTGGAGAAATAGGAACACTTTTACACTGTTGGTGGGAGTGTCAATTAGTTCAACCATTGTGGAAGACAGTGTGGCGATTCCTCAAGGATCTAGAACTAGAAATACCATTTGACACAGCAATCCCATTCTGGGTATATACCCAAAGGATTATAAATCACTCTACTATAAAGACACATGCAAACGTATGTTTATTGCGGCACTGTTCACAATGGCAAAGACTTGGAACCAACCCAAATGTCCATCGATGATAGACTGGATAAAGAAAATGTGGCACATATACACCATGGAATACTATGCAGCCATAAAAAAGGATGAGTTCGTGTCCTTTGCAGGGACATGGATGAAGCTGGAAACCATCATTCTCAGCAAACTAACGCAGGAACAGAAAACCAAACACCACATATTCTCACTCATAAGTGGGAGTTGAACAATGAGAACACATGGACACAGTGAGGGGAACATCACAAACCGGAGCCTGTCAGGGTGTGGGGGGCTAGAGGGACAGCATTAGGAGAAATACGTAATGTAGATCACGGGTTGATGGGTGCAGCAAACCACCATGGCACGTGTATACCTATGTAACAAACCTGCATGTTCTGCACATGTACCCCAGAACTTAAAGTATCATCATAATAATAATAAGCCAGTTGTGGTGGCACATGCCCAGTTACTGAGGCAGGAGGATTGATTGAGCCCAGGAGTTCCAGGTTACTGCACTGTAGCCTGGATGACAGAGCAAGACCCTGTGACACACACGCGCACGCACACACACACACGCACACACAAATGCATACTGAAATTTGTAGAGTTAAAAATGATATTATATCTGGGATTTGTTTTAAACTGCTTTAGTGAAGGCAAAAACAAACAAACAATTAGATAAAGCAAATATGGCAAAATCTTGGTAACCATTTAATCTAGGTGAAGGGAGTATAGGGATTTATTATGATATTCTATCTACTTTTGTGTATGTTTGAATTTTTTCATTATAAACCCTTTTTAAGTATTCAACTCCCCACAGGAAAATAAACCAAAACAATATTTTTTCAGGGTTTTGATTGTGATATTAAGTCAGATGGGGTCCAACACGATCACAAGAGACAAGGTTCCCTATTGTTTAAGCACAATTTATAAACCAAGTGGTACTTTAAGTAAAATTATATGAAACAGTTTTATGAAAAACAGTAATTTGTGGAATAATCTTCTTTTTAAGAGTAATTTCTGTTCACCTACCTACTTATTTAGCTATCTATCTACCCATACGCACTGAGGTTTTGATGACTTTCTGGTGTTTATTTAATGTTAATTATGAAAATTTCTGAGTGCAGGATTTGGGGTGAATTTTTACTGTCTTCTCAAATTCTGTATCATAACCACAATGGTAGAGACATTATGATAAAATTTGCTGGCCATGAGCCACTAAGATGATTTTGTAATACACTAATGGGGTACAACTCACAGTTTGAAAAATACTGCCTTGGAAAACCCAACATAATGTTTAATTCCTAAAATAAAGTCAATAATCTAATTAAAAAGATAAATACTTACTTTTGGATGTACATTATAAGAGACATGTGGTTTAGGGTAAATGAATATTCTAAACTAGTGTTACAAGATATCAGAGAAGGGCAAAAATCACTGTAAAAAAGTGGTCAGCAATTATTTAATGGTGTAGTAGAGTCAAGGAATATGGGTGATATATACGTGAGCAGGAAGGGATGGAGAATGTTTCTGGTAAGGTCATGAAGGGGAACAGCATGAGTACAGACATGGAGAAACGTAAGTGACATGTATTTGGATAATGGCGTAAACCTGTTTGGCCTGGAGTCACACAAAAGATAATAAAGAAATTATCTTTTTATCATATGTTTTGAATTTTTCCTGGATTTATCAGATTCTTCAAATGTACTTGAATTAGGATTTTATTTACTCCTCAAACCCTAACAACAATAATGATAACCTTCTACTAGCTTTTCCAGAATACATTTATGATCAAAAGAAAAGGTCATCTTAATATTCATGAAGGACCTTGGGACTTTTTTATTATTAACTTTCTGGAAAGTTCAGATATATTGCTCTTCTGCACTCCCATATCTTTCTAAACAGAAGGTTTAAAGGTGACTATGTTTTGCACATACTGCTCATACACTGATTTGATTCATGATAGTACTGTTTAATAACCTTTATCCTAGAAGGATGGCCCTGTGGCCCCAGTGGAAACACCAGAAGCCTCAAGATTTATTTCTGACAATAATAGCATAGCTGGGATTTTTATATTCAGGAATCCATCATGCACAATAGAAAAAAATACTCTTTTTCTTTGAGCCCTCACTGATCCCCTGAAAGAAACCAATATAATGTAAACAAAGCTCATTTAATACTTGTGGGTTTCAAGTAGGTATGAACAAAGATAACCTTTTTTACAGAATGTTATCTGCTTTTTTTTCTCTTTCTTACCTGAATTAAACACCTCTCCTAAATGCAAATTTAGATTCTAGAAAAAATTTCATGGTACCCTAGAATACTCTCTGGTAAATTATTTAAGTATATATATTCTTTAAACTTAGAAGGCACATCATCTTCTTAAACCTATGGAAATGTTAGAGACATTAAAGAAAACAGTTAAAATAATACATAACCACAACTACTGTACATGTTATAAAATAAATATTCTACATAAAACTACAAAAGTAAAATTATTTCCTTATATAGTATCTTATAAATTAAATGAATATGATAGTCTAATGATGGAGACTATTTTAATATTGGAGAGAAAATAATAAACAAAAATTAACATTATGGTAACTTAAACAAGAAAAAATTAAAGAAAAATAATCGATAGAAATAGAATTTTGATAGAACTGCATAACCAAAGAAAGAATTTTTCCCGAATGAAAAATTTTTTAGATTGTATTCTTTTTCTAATTTTTCATTGATCAGGCACTTTATCTCACTTGCTGTTGGACAGTAGAATAAGCCAGATTCATTTTTATGTTTACAGTGATAAGGATATCCCCTCATTGATTTCTCTATTGTTTTTCTGTTTTCTCTTACATTAATTTCCACTCTTATCATCATTTTCTTCCTTCTGCTTGCTTTGGGCTTAATTTGCCCTTCCTTTTCTAGTTTCTTAAAATGGAAACTTACATGGCTTTAGGCATGAACAACAAATTTTGATTTGCTGTTTTAAATTCTTTGAATTAAAAATTACTAATTTATTCTTGAAAAGTCTTATTTGATAAATGGGTTGTTTAATTTCCAAATATTTGGGGATTTTTCTAATTACTTTTCTCTTATTGATCTTTAGTTTAATTCCATATTAGAAATGAAACTTTTTTGATGCTTTAAATAATTTTAAATTTGCTGAGATTTATTTTGTGGCCCAAAATATAGTCTAACTTAGTGAATGCCCCACGTACTCTCGAAAAGAATGTGTATTCTGTTGTTATTAGGTAAAGTGTTGTATATTAATTTGATCAAGTTGTGTGATTGTATTATTCAAGTCCTCTATACTCTCAGTGATTTTTTTTTTTTTGTCTATTCGTTCTATCAATTAATGAGAGATAAAAGTGTTGAAAATGCCAACTAAGATTATGGTGTGTTTATCTCTTGTGTCATTTCTTTCAGTTTTCGCTTTAAGTATTTGATGCTCTGGTGTCAACTGCATATACATTGGGAATTGTAATGATGTCTTGAATGATTAATCCCTTCATATAATATCCTTATTTACCACTAGTAATATACCTTATTGTTAAATCTACTTTGTCTACTTTGTCCAGTGAATCCGGCTTTCTCTGGATTTGTGTTTGCCTAGTCCATCTCTTTCTATCCTTTTATTTTTAATGTTGCTATGACTTTATATTTGAGGTAGGATCCTGATAGATTGCATAGAGTTGAATTTTACTTTTTAAAATCAACCTAAAAACTTCTGTCTTGTAAATGGAATGTTGGAGGTGCTTTGATTTTACATAATTGTCTATATGGTTGTATTATAATCTTTACTCTTGCTAGTTGTTTTTTCACTACTTCCATAATTTCTTAGTTCTTTATTCCCTTTTTCTGTGCCTATGTTTGTATTAATTGAATATTTTTGTTTCTATTATACCTACACTATTGATTTATTAGTTATGATTTATTTAGTTGCTTTAGAGTTTACAGTGCACAAATTGAATTTATCACATTATACCTTCAAATCATATTATATATTTCATGTATACAACCCTTATAAGAATACACCTCTATTTTCTTCCTTTTCTTCCTCTGTGGTACTGCTGTCATACACTTTACTTCTACACATAGTATATGTTATTTCTAACACAGAAATCCCACAATACATTGTTACCCTTCTTGATTTCCTTTAAAAATAAGAAAAGGGGGCATGTTTTTATATTACTCCCATTTTTACAATTTCCAGCAATCAGTATTTATTCAGGTAGATTAAAATTTCTGTATGTTATCATATTCCTTTCTCCTGTAGAATTTCCTCTTACATTTATTGTAGACCAGGTCTGTTGGCATTAGACATTTTTTCCTTCTTGTTTGTCACCTTCTGAAAAGCCTGTCACCTTCATTTATGAAAGGTAATTTTACTGAGTATAGAAGTCTAAGTTGATAGCTTATTTTTTTCAATACTTTAAAGAAGTTGGACCATTGTTTTCCATTTGCATAATTCATGACATAAAATCTACTTTAATTTTCACTTGTTCTTTATGTAGTGTTTCCTTTTATTCTAGTTGGCTTCAAGATTTTCTCCTTATTTTTTGTTTTCATTAATTTGATTATGTCTAGTGGTATTTTTATACAGTTGTCCCTTGGTATCCATGGGGGATTGGTTCCTGGATCCCCTATGAATACCAAAATCGGTGGATACTCAAGTCTCTTATATAAAACGGCATAGTATTTGCATATAACCTACACACATCTTCCCATATACTTTAAATCACAATGTAAATGCTACTAGTTGTTGTACTGTATTGATTTTTATTGTTATTTTTATTGGATTGTTTGAATATTTTTGATCTGTGATTAGTTAAATTTATACATGCAGAGTTCACAGATACAAAGGTCCAACTGTATACATTTTATTTTAAAATTTATCCTGTACTTTTGTTTTTCTGTGATTCTTGGATCTATAATATATTATCTTTCATTAATTTTGGAAAATTCTCAATCAATATTCTCACACACTTCTTCTGATCTATTTTCTCTCTGGGACTCCAAATATATTTGCGTTAGCTCTCTACTATTTTCCCACACCTCTTGGATGTTCTGTTTCTATACTCTTTTTATCCATTTGTATTTCTGTTTAGATCATTCCTATTAGCCTATATTTAAGTTTACTAATTTGTCCTCAGTTCTGTTCAGTTTTCTAATGAACGCTTTCAACAAATTCTTTATTGCTAATTTTTTAACTTTTGAAATTCCATTTAATTCTTTTTTTTTTTTTTTTGAGACAGAGTCTTGCTCTGTCACCCAGACTGGAGTGCAGTGGCACCATCTCTGCTCACTGCAGCCTCTGCCTCCCGGGTTCAAGTGATTCTCATGCCTCAGCCTCCATGGTAGCTGGGATTACAGGCGCCTGCCACCATGCCCGGCTATTTTTGTATTTTTAGTAGAGACAGGGTTTCACCATGTTGGCCAGGCTGGTCTCGAACTCCCAACCTCAGGTGATCCACCCGCCTCAGCCTCCCAAAGTGCTGGGATTACAGGTGTGAGCCACTGTGCCCAGCATATTCCATTTAATTCTTTCTTAGAATTTCCATCTCTCTGCTCAAAATCTCCATCTATTCATGGGTGTTTTCTACTTTTTGCACTAAATAATATGCTGTTTATTTTTAAATAATTACAGTTATTTAAAACATCTTATTTCATTGTTCTAATATTGGGATTATCTCAGGTTCTGTTTCTGTTTATTGTTTTATTTTTTGACCTTGAGTCACTTTTGCTTTCTGATATGGTTTGGATCTGTGTCCCTGCCCAAATCTCATGTCAAGCTGTAATCCTCAATGCTGTAAGTGGGGCTTAGTGGGAGGTGATTGGATCATAGGGGTGGATTTTCCCCTTGGTACTATGACCTGATAGTGAGTGAGTTCCAGTGAGATATGGTTGTTTAAAAGTGTGTGGCATCTCCCCGCCACTCCTGCCACCTTGGTCTTGCTCCTGCCTTATAAGATTCCTGCTCCTGCCATGTAAGATTCCTGCCCCTGCTTTGCCTTCTGCCATGAGTAAAAGCTCCCTGAGGCTTCCACAGAAGCAGATGCCATCATGCTTCCTGTAAAACCTGCAGAACCATGAGTCAATTAAACCTTTTTATTTACAAATTACCCAGTCTCAGGTATTTCTTTATAGCAATGTGAGAATGGACACATACTTACTTGTATGTGTCTTATAATTTTTGTTTGTATCGTAGACATTGTATAGAGAGTGGCATAAGTGATACTTATACCTAGAAATGATCACATCTTTCTTCTGTCAGGCTGTTAGTATGTAGTAGACTAAGTCAATCTATTTACTAGTTTAGCTGGGTTTACATCTTATTTGTTAATTTAGTCATCTTCAGTGTACCATAGACTTAAAATTCCTCCAGTGGTAAGCTGCTGTTACTTTTTTCTTCATATGGGGTCTTGGGCATTAAGGGATTTTGCCCATGCTTGCCTGTTTCAACCTCAGCTTTCAACAGACCCTGCACATCTTTTATTACATGGATCTCTGTCCATGCTCTTGCCTCTCCTCCAGAGCAAAGTTGCTTGTTACTTGGTGTAGGGCTCATCTTGGGAGCAGGAAATGGGGAAATTCTCAGTTCTCTTCTTCCAGGTTCAGTCTTTGGCTATGTATGCCTGAGAATATAGAGTGGAAATTTCTGAGCATTCCTGTTTTTCCTACCCCTGTGGCAACAAAATTCTTTCTTGTATCTGAAGAGGACCTTGGGTGGAAGAAGCTTTCAAATTTAGTCTTCCTTGAACAGTAGTGTATTTTAGGGAAGGAACTGTAGTGAGAGGGTTTCTTGTTCCTTATCCACATGGTAGATTGCTATTCCTTGTCATTTGGTTCAGGCTAATGGTTTGTTCATGACAAGTTTCCTGCACCTCCCACAATGGCAGTTTACTTTTGCTTGTGACTAGGGAGAGGATGATTTTTAAAAATCTTTTCTCTTATGGACAAATGGCCTTTGTTCTACCCCTCTCTCCAAAGCAATGAATCTGTCTGGGCCACAAAAGGGTTTCTACCTTTATCCCAGTGACGGACAGTTTTTTTTTCTACCCTTCCCCAGAAGCAATGCATCTTTCCCAGGACCATGAATAAAAAAGTATTTTCTGTCTTTCTGCCAGGGGCTTAAGGCTTTTGCTTCATAGGAAGAAGGGTCTAGGAATTGGGTGGTGTTTCATACCTGCACTCTTAAGTCTCCTGCCCCCTAGTCTTTCTCATGAGTACCTGGCAGAGACCCATGGAAAAGACCTTGGGAAGGAGTGGGGTTCTGAAGTATTTTACATTATCACACTAGTTCACATTTTGATTTCAGGAACTTGTTAAAATTTTAGCTTCCTTCTCACATATATATTTGTAGAACATCTCTTCTTCCTATGCCCTGCCAGGGTAAAACAGTTTGTGTGTTTGTGTGTACCTCTTTCCTTGGTGGGGCTTGTCATTCTTTGGAATTCATTTTACATTGTTGCCTTGAGACCTTCAATTGGCTCAAGAAAAGTTACAATTTTGTAGATTATCTTGTTTCTTCTATTACAGTGGCAAAGATATTCACTTACAGCTTTCTACATTTTTAGCACTGTCATGGCATTTTTAGCAGATGATATAAAATGATAAGCATAATCCTCCATATACACTGTTTGCCATTAAATATTCCTCAATAGTCTCTCAGGACAGAGGGTAATCATCGAAGTTAAAATACAGAATTAAAAAATCGCTATAATATTCATGTCTTGCAAAGAGAAATTCAGTAATAGGAATTAGATATTTTTCATCATGCAGAAAGCAGAACTCTGAGAAAACAGTACTTAGGATTATTAAATTTTGTATATGGGGGATCAGAAGAGGTCTAGGATACAAGGGGTCAAATGGAGACTCTTTGGACAGCCCTTAGTACTCTAGTTATCAGGAAGAGAATGGAGTGTACTTTTAGGTAAACTGATGGAGTGGGGCACTTTTCATCCTGCCTTTGCTTTTTCTTATTTCCTAACCTCCACAACTCCCTCAAGCACAAATGAAACTTGAACAAAGATAGAAGAAAAGAACCATTTACACTCACTGAAGCCTTGCCCCAGAACATTCTTATGGCCACAGTATAATAGAATAAATCAGAACCCACTTTCATAACTGATGTTTCCCGTGAACAGAATATTGTGCTATGAGCTAAGGAATGTATAGTGTATATAGATCCTGCTCTATTCCAAACTGTAGGATATTTAGTCTTTTCTGACATCATTTTTTTTTCTCACAGGGTGGATGATTTTATATATCCATTAAAAGTTGTCTGTGAAAAAGCCCTGTCTCAGCACTTCAGCTATTTGTCTAATGTTGCAATTGAAGAGGCAATGAAAGCAGGAATAGCTCTAAGGTGCTATTGGGCTATGAGGCAACAATGATAAGCAAGCTTTTGATAATATAAGTTTTGATACATTATACCAACCTTCTCACTGAAAAACATTAAAAACAAAACAAATCCAAACAAAACAACTGGACAAAATATAAGCAAGTAAACAAACAAATAAGCAAGTGAGCAACATCATCTGAGATGCTTAAAAGTACTAACAAAGTAGAAGCGAGTTACTGAGCCAAGATCAAGGGGAAGAGAGATGAGAGAGGTGAGCCTGAAGTGTGACCCAACAATTTCACTTCATGAAGTATACCCTACATATTGAAGTGCTTATCACCATCAGGGCACATATACAAGAGAGTTATTAGGTGAACTGTTTATAATTACAGATAACTGGAAATGACCCTGTTGTCCCTCAACAAAAGAATTGATAAACTCTGATATATTTATATAATGAAATAAGGTACAGCAATTGAAATGGTTTAACTACAGTTAAATACACTGGTGTTCTGACTAATGTTTAACGACTGGCTTTTGGAAAGAAAACACTGATTTGTTATATGTGACCATTTTCATGGTGTAAATGCCCCTACTATGGCCAAATTCAAGCTACCAATATAATGTTACTAAACATAAGCTGAGAAAAAATACACAGAATCAGCTCTCACAAACTGGTATGCACCAGCTCCAGTACACCACTGGCTAAACATCATTATATAGGTGAATTTGACAAGTTTTAATGTTGAGCATAAAAATCAAGGAAGAAAAAAATACATAAGTACAAATCTACTAATATAAAATTCAAAAACAGGTAAAACTAAAAGATAAATCTATTTTTACAAAAAGGAAAACAATGTAGAGGTGGTAAAAGTATGAAGAGAAGGAATTTTAAAATACTGAAAAAAACAGGATGGTAGTTGACTTGTGCATATGTTTGGGGTTGAGGAAACAGTGGATTATTATCTGAAAGGAGTACACAGGAAGTTTCTGGCGATTTTCTATTTCTTGACCTGTGGAGTATTTAAACAGTGTTTGTTTTACAGCAAGTTGTTAAGCCATATATTTAGGTTTTATGCAATTTTCTCTCTGTTATATTGCGCAATATTTTTAAATGATGAAAGGGATTCTTTTGTCAAAAAGGTGCTATAAAGCATCAAGGAGCTTTTCTAAATACCACCAAGGGAGCTAGGAACTGACTCTCGTAATTTAACTCAGTTAAGGGGTTCTCTCAACTAAATTTCCTCACATTTCCACAAGGTACATGAAAACTGCCAGAGTTAATGGTAAATTTCTTATAAAACAAAAAGATACAGAAAAGTCAAAGCATTATTTCCAGAGTTAGACATTTTAACATAGATGCATTTTTACTTTATATTTTGTTTCAATTACAGGGGAAAAAAATACCTCTTGTATCATCATTCAAAACCTATTTTTATTCTTGCTTTCATAATCAAAAATCTGTATATATGTAAGTATAGAAAGAGAAAAATGGAGAGAGAAAGAGTAGATAAAAACACCATTATATTATTTATTTATTTATTTGAGATAGGGCCTCATTCTGTCACCCAGGTTAGAGTGAAGTGGCACAATCATAGCTCACTGCCGCCTCGAACTCTTGGGTTCAAGGGATCCTCTTGCTTCAGCCTCCCAAGTAGCTGGGACTACAGGCATTTGCCACCATGCTCAGCCTCATTATTTCTATCATTAATTTTGCAACCATCTTTTGTTATGCAAAAGTCTGAAGTACAAGAAACTAATAACTGGCTGTATTAAAATGGTCTGTAGAAACTATTTCCTGAAGATAATTTCCAGATATTAACAGATCATTGTTTAAACAGTGAAGTGGGCATTAACACATTGCATCACAAAGACTATTTCAGCTAGCATTTGTCGCCTTCAATGTGAGGATGGTGATGAGGTTAGAACTTAAACAGAACAAACTACAGTGTAGGAAAAACACTCTGGAAATAATCTAATCCTACCTTCCACTTATTAAAGAGATCATGTCAACTTCATCCCTAAAACAGACAGATAGTCCTCCTATTTCTACCTAAACACTTGACATGGAGAATGTACCACCTCTGAAGAGCTCCTTAGTAGATAAAAGGATATCTTTACCTCCTTGGTCTTGGTTCTCTGGTTCTTTTTTAAAAAAGTAAATAAAAGTGAAAAAGAAAAGGATGGAAGTTAATCTTTATTTACAGAAAACTGCAAATAATTTGTATTCCACACAGAAATTTAGAAATCCATTCATAGGACAAGCATCATAGAGTATGTACAGTTTGTAACTGTTCAAATATAGCTTCTTGTAAAAAGTGTTACAGTAACAAACCACATTTAAAAGAAGTTCTTAGTAGAGAAATGGTAAGACAAACTTATACCAGACATAGTACACACTGGTTCTAACTTCTGAGAGTGCACAGAGAAAGTGTACTCTCTTTTCAATACTAGCCCTTCATACACTTGAAGAAATGACCTCAGCACTCCCTGGGAAACCTCCCCAGTTTCTTCACACACACTGCCTGTGACAGCATTTTTAGACCTTTTGAATTTCTTGCCATCTGGTGGAGAATTTTTCCCAGCATTATTGCATAGACACTAAAACAGTAGCTTTTTTAGTACCCAGAGACTTCAAAAAACTACATTTCCATACTAATTCAAATCGTAAGGCTCCAATAACCTCTAATTTTATAGTGAATATTCATAAACATTTATATGTGTTCAGTATAATGGAATGAGATTTTAAAAATTCATTTTCATTCTCCAGTGGAAAGCAGCTCCAAAAATTTAGGAACTAGTCCACCAGAGTGGACACGATTTATGAGTAACAGTTCTAAATTGCTTGGATGTTTGTCATGTCTGAGTTGAAAAATGCAAATGAACATGTTGCTAGTTCCATAAATCTGGTACAAGAATAATTTATATTTGCATTGAGAAAAACATCTTCTACTGTTTTAAAAATAAGTCAGCACAGAATAAGACTAGATATCTGCTCTAAAAGAAAACAAAGAAACAAACAATAATCCCTCTTGGTTTACTACTTTTCATATGTTCTAATTGGTAATTAGATATTAAAAGTGAATAGATGTGACTCCTAATCTTCAGAAATATCAAATAAAACAGTTATTCTCTTTGAGTTAATATGCATCTTTAGATAAAATCTATGAAGTCACTAAAATATTCTTACCAGCCTTTTAATATTTACTTCAGTTATTATGCAACAAACCCAAACGTATGGCAAACTGTACATGTATTCCAAAGGAAATACGAAGTGATATTTTTGAATTGTTTCCTCTAGAAATGTGTTACTCAAAATATCCAAATCAATATAGTGTGTTGCATACAAGCAGGAAAAGCAGAATCTAAATTCAATACTGGTAAAGAATTATATTCAAACTGGTTTTTAGGTTGCGAATACACAAGAGAAGAAATGCCCAATTGCTCATCTCTTTATACTTTGAAATAATTTCCGTCAGTAGTACAGCATGAACCAAGCCAATTTAAATATAAAAATGACTCATTTTTTCTTGGATGGCAAAAATAGGTTCAATCATTTCTGTGTCATCATTAAATTAATCTACATATTTACCTTTCTTCACCATGCTTCTGTGTACCTGTTGAACTGGATCAGTGATTACAGGCTTCGTAAAACATTGCTGCTGGTATGTTTGCCATTTTCACCTAAAAGAGGGCGTTAGAGTGACATATTTTAGCTATGTCATTATGTGTACTACGTGTAGATCACAACATTTTGTTTTCAATAGTTCTTTACGGTTTTACCAATTGTTTTCAATATAGTAAGATGGATGCATATCAGGTAGGATCTCCTATAAAAGATGAATATCACTGGTATCAGTCACATGAGGAAGGGCAGCCTTAGGAAGAGAGTAGAAGTAACTCCTGTTGCTTTTTCAGACTCTTTAGAGCCTTTGAGGACACTCCAGAGCAAAAGGAGAAGGATGGCACTTGACACATGAAATAACTTAAGTAGAAGAAGCAAAGATTAAGATAAATAAGCCTTACTGTATAAGCAATGTGTTCATGCTATATTTCTCCCAGGGATTTCTTCCTTTTGCTATCTGTGGATCTGAACAAAATCTTGGAGCAGGATAGAGTAGTCTTACAAGGACAGACTTTGGAGTCACACTGCCTGGGCTGCGATCCTGGCTTGGCACTTCCTGAGTAAACTTGAGCAAGTTACTTCACTATTCTGTGTCTTGTTTCCTGATAATTTTAGGACCTACTCTCCTCATGTTTGTGTGAGGATTACATGAGTTAATATGCATAAAGTGTTTAGATAGTACTTACTATGTGTCAGGCGTTGTTTTAAATGCTAGCTATTCAGTATTTCATCTTACTCTCAAGTGTGATTTGCAGTATTTTAGAAGGAGCCATGAGTTCATTTTTGGGAGAGCAACACTCCTTGGGTCAGAACATTGACAGAAGAAATTACTGAGATCCCATTAGGAAGGTGAATATTGGAGGTAAATGTTGGTGCTACAGAGTCCATCTTTTTTTTTTTTCAAGTGAAGATTGTCTCTCCATTGCTAAAATTGAAAGTATAGTGTTTTAATTATATTAGGAAGACATTGGATTAACTTACAAGCTCTTAATTTAGTAAATATGTGTCAAGTATTTGTTATGTGTGGAGCAGTATGCCGAATGCTAGAGACACTTACAATTTGTTAATCATGTACACTTTATATTGCAAGCTTCTATAACGCAGGAACTATGTCTTATTATTTTTGTATTCCATGAAAAACTGTATTCATAAAAGGAGAATAATAAATATTTTTAAAGCTTAATACATCATTTAAGTATAAATTGACAAATATATGAGCATTTTGTTCACTTGCATTGATTATTTATATTGCAGTTCTAGAAATATATGTGCCTATGATTCAGTTGGAGAAATATGATGGCTGAATAAATTCAGTTCTTCAAAGATATCAAGAATTTGTTTCACCGACAAATGTCAGGCTCTGATAGACTTCTCTGTTTGGGCATCCTCCTTCACCCCCGCCCCTGTGCCCTACCAAGTGACACCCACCTGCAGGGTTCTATCAATACTAGCTGAGTTTGGAATTAGTTGAGGTACTCTACTCTCACATCAAATGGAGTTCACCATCAGGCAAAATTCAGTGACCACAGATTCCCAGAGTGTTTCTTTGGTTCACGAGCTGTAATTCTCTGCCCTGTCTCCCAGTTTAGAGAATGAGGCTTCTTCAGTGGGTTTGTTCAAGCAATCTTTTTAGGCACCTAATACTCTCTTGAGCTTGAGAACCTGCCTTACACTTGCAGTTCTCCTTTTCTAGACAGTGGGATTACAACCTTAACACAGAAGCTGTGGCTTCTGATTCAGAATGGCCAACTTGCCTCTCTGCCTGACCTTATAAGGACCAAGACTCCTTGACATATTAATTGCTCTGCTTGTTAGACCACTCACTCTCACCGTAGCCTTCCACTCAGGCTCCAATACCTTATATCCACCACTGTCAATCATGTACTGAAAACAGCAATTGCCCTTACCCTTGAATGTCATACTTGCCACCAGGTCTGAGCTTGGGCTGTTACTTCCAGCCCCTACCTAGAGTAGCCATTTTGATTAGCAACCCACAATGCTCATAGCAAATACCAACATATGACAACATGATTTTTCCTTAATAAATTACTATCTTTTTGCCTCACTAGAATTCTTATTTCTTTAGGCAAGAATAAAACAAAGCAAACCTTTACTGATGAGGGATGAGAAATGGTGGATAAATATGTCAGCCTCCCCATCTTCTGGGGACATCAGTTCTGAAACATATTTCACATAGTTTCTCAGAGGGATTCCCAGTTGGGTTAAAGTTCCAATTGTTGATCAATGTGCTACCCCGATTAATGCATTCTTATTTTGTTCTTCCAGGGATCAACTCCCAAATAAACTACCTGTACCCAAGTTCTTGTCTCAAGATCTGCTTAAAGGAATCCAAATTAAGACATCTTTCAAATTGTGTGAAACCAAAATTATTTTGTTCCCTTTCAGTTATGATAACGTATCTGAAGAGACCTTTCTGAGAACATTTTTTTAGCATAGTACAAACACATCCTGTTTCCAAGGAACTGATAATACTCAAATTTAAATACATACTGCACCAGCCAGGTTTTTCATTACAAATAACTATTTCATCTTTAGCAGAAAATGAATTTATTCAAGAAGTACCAAGAGATGAAATAATTGATAAGAATACTGAAGAATTGGGCTCAGCCAATACGAAAATTTGTTGGAATCATAGTAATTCTGGGTGCTTTTCTCCAAAATTTGCATGCCTTTCTTTTATTATCTTGTTAGTGCTGGAGTTTCCATCAGCAAATGAAATGTTGTAACACAAAATACAGCATGTAATGTATCCTATGAATTATTTTTAGAATATACAACATACATTCAGAAACAGCATATATTATCCACAGTTGCCGTAAATGTAGCAACTAAAAGTATAAAAAGAGGGCTAGATTCAGAGTGCCAGAGACGGCTTTTGTATTTGATGGGCTAGAAGTCAAGGTGGGGCTGGACAAAACCAAACTTCTGGGCTCCTTTGATGTGAATTCATCAATTGTGCTCTAAGTATGGTACAATAGGGAACCCAGCACGCACGCACACACACACACACACACACACACACACACACACACACACACACAAATGTGTGTCTATGCATATAATTCTTTAAAGGAGAACTTTGGTCTTCCTAAATAATAGTGCAGAGGATCAGAGATACAAATGTCTTTTCCCTACATTACTCCATTTTCATGTGATTTCTACAAGAGATTTTCTACTTTTTTTTTTTTTATTTGGCTTTACCAAATTTCTATTGATCTTGAAAGGAACTCCATGGTGGCTCAGAGGAAAACAAGAAGAAATGGCCCCTCAGAGTTGAGAGTGATCACTGGCCTTTCTCTCCAGTCCTATCAGGTCCTGCTATCTAATTTTTTATGCTTTTGCTCAGTGTCTCTCAGGATACTGGACTTTCCAGCTTCTCTCTCCCACAGAATATTTGTGTTTCAGTTTACTTTGCCTGGGCATAGCAGTTTGCATTTTCCCCTGGTTGAATTTAATTTTTTTTCCTGCCCTGACTGTAACCTTTCCAAGACCAAAAGAAAGATTTCTCTGTTTTTGCTGGTCAAGGCAACACCTTCCAATTTAGTATCTTCTGTGCATTTAATTATCTCTGTTTACACGACAAGATATTGCTTCAATTCAATAAGGTGCTGTTTGTCATTCTCTTCTGTTAATTTTTTCTCTCTGCCCTTTAAATTCATTTTAGTCTCTATAACAGGATTTAATTAATTTTTCAAGGACTATTTCTCGATTCAATATCATAACTGTGATTAGCAGTGAGTCAGACTGCAATGGCATTTGTCAAAGTTATAGACTCACAACTAATTCTGCTCATTTTGACAGTTTCGTATGTCATTGATTGATAATAAGATTGCTTATACAAAACCTTGGCATTCTAGAACAATAAATAAATATTGATGAAAGAAAAGAAGCACCCACAGTGCAAATTAAATCACAATATCTAATTGGCTTCATAACCTTAAAATGAATGTGATATAAAATGCCATCCCCATCATATACTAGAATAAAAATAAACAACAATAAACAAAAACAATAATAATAGCAATAATAATGAAAATGAATATGTAAGACTCGATATAGTCTACTGGTTTTCAGGGTTATTTTAGTGTCTTTTTAAAACCTTTATTAAGGTACAATTTACATATAGAAAAGCACACAAGTTATAGGTATGACGTTCAATGAATTTCCCAGACTTAATCTGCCCAGGTACTTAGCACCAAGTTTAAGAAACAACTTAGCACAATGGCAGCTCCCTTCATGATCTCTTCATGCCACTCCCCTGCTATAGGAAAACCACTATACTAACTTCTAATAATACAAATTAATATTTCTTGTCTTGGTATTTTATACAAATGCAATAAAACAGTATACATTTTGTGCCTGGTTTCTTTCATTTAACATTATATTTGTGAGATTCACCTACACTGTTGCATGGTGTTATAAATTGTTCCTTCTCATTACTGCAAAGAATTCAGTTCAATTGTGTGAATATACCACAATTTCTTTATTCACTTTAGTTCTGATGAGCATATGAGTAGTTACCATTTTTGGCTGTTTTTTTTAAAGAATTTAATTTTAAAGGAATCTTTATTTTGACAAGTTATTAGTAACTCGACATTACAAACTGTGTGACCCTGAATATAATACAAAACATATTTCTTTTTAAAATTTTATTTCAATAGTTTTGGGTAACAGGATAAGTTCTTTAGTGGTGATTTCTGAGATTTTGGAGCACCCATCACCCAAGCAGTGTATATGTATCCAATGTGTAATCTTTTATCCCTCACGCCCCTCCCACCCTTCCCCTGGAATCCCCAAAGTCCATTGTATCATTCTTATGCCTTTGTATCCTCATAGCTTAGCTCCCACTTATAAGTGAGAACATACAATTTTTGGTTTTCTATTCCTGAGTTACTACACTTATAATAATGGTCTCAAACTCCATGCAGGCTACTACTAATGCCATTATTTTGTTCCTTTTTATGACTGAGTAATATTCCATGGTATATATATATATATACACAATATATATACAACATATATATACATATATACAACATATATATGTGTGTGTATATATATATATATATATATATACACATACACACACACACACACACACAACATTTTCTTTATCCACTTATTGATTGATGGGCATTTGGGCTGGTTCCATTTTTTGCAATTGCAAATTGTGCTTCTATAAACATGCTTGTGCAAATGTATTTTTCATATAATGACTTCTTTTCCTCTGGATAGATACCCAGTAGCAGGATTGCTGGATCAAATGGTGGATCTACTTTTAGTTCTTTAAGGACTCTCCATACTGTTTTCCACAGTGGTTGTACTGGTTTACATTCCCACTATTAATGTAAGAGTGTTCCCTTTTCATCACATCCACGTCAACATCTATTTTTTTTTTAATTATGGTTGTTCTTGCAGTAGTTAGGTGGTACCACATTGTGGTTTTGATTTGCATTTCCCTGATAATTAGTGATGTTGAGCATTTTTTTATATGTTTGTTGGCCATCTGTATATCTTCTGCTGAAAATTGTCTATTCATGTCCTTAGCCCACTTTTTGATGGCATTATTTGTTTTCTGTTTGTTTGTTTTGCTGATTTGTTTGAGTTCCTTGTAGATTCCAGATATTAGTCCTTTGTTGGATGCATAGTTTGTGAATATTTTCTCCCACTCTGTGGGTTGTCTGCTTACTCTGCTGGTTTTTTGGGGTTTTTTTGTTTTTTTGTTTTGTTGCTGTGCAGAAGGTTTTTAGTTAAATTAAGTCCCATCTATTTATCTTTGTTTTTGTTGCATTTGCTTTTGGGTTTTTGGACATGAAGTCTTTGACTAAGCCAATATCTAAAAGGGTTTTTCTGATGTTATCTTCTAGAATTTTTATGGTTTCAGGTCTTAGATTTAAGTCTTTGATCCATCTTGAGTTGATTTTTGTATAAGGTAAGAGATGAGGATCCAGTTTCATTCTCCTACATGTGGCTTGTCAATTATTCCAGCACCATGTGTTGAATAGGGTGTCCTTTCCCCACTTTATGTTTTTATTTCCTTTGTCAAGGATCAGTTGGCTGTAAGTATTTGGCTTTATTTCTGCATTCTCTCTTTTGTTTCATTGGTCTGTATGCCTATTTTTATACCAGTACCATGCTGCTTTGGTGACTATGGATGTTTGGTATAGTTTGAAGTCAGGTAACGCAATGCCTCCAAATTTGTTCTTTTTGCTTAGTCCTGCTTTGGCTATGTGGGATCTTTCTTGGTTCCATATGAATTTTAGGGTTGTTTTTCCTAGTTCTGTGAAGAATGATGGTGGTATTTTCATGGGAATTGCATTGAATTTGCAGATTGCTTTTGGTGGTATGATCATTTTCACAATACTAATTCTACCCATCCAGGACAATGGCATGTGTTTCCATTTGTTTGTGTCATCCATAATTTATGTCAGCACTGTTTTGTAGTTTTCCTTGTAGAGATCTTTCACTTTCTTGGTTAGGTATATTCCTAAGTTTTTTTGTTGTTGTTGTTGTTGTTGTTGTTGTTTTCCAGCTATTATAAAAGGGATTGGGTTCTCTATTTGATTCTCACCTTGGTCACTGTTGGTGTGCAGCAGTGCTACTGATTTGTGTACATTGATTTTGTGTGCTGGAACTACTGAATTCATATATCAGATCTAGGAGCTTTTTGGATGAGTCTTTAGAGTTTTCTAGGTATACAATCATATCACTGGTGAACAGTGACAGTTTGACTTTCTCTTTACTGATTTGGATGTCCTTTATTCCTTTTTCTCATCTGATTGCTCTGGCTAGGACTTCCAGTACTATGTTAAATAGAAGTGGTGAAAGTGGGCATTCTTGTCTTGTTCCAGTTCTCAAGGAGAATGATTTCAGCTTTTCGCCATTTAGCATAATATTGGCTGTGGGTTTGTCATAGATGGCTTTTATTACCTTAATGTATGTCTCTTCTAGGCCAATTTTGCTGAGGGTTTTAATCATAAAGAGAGGTTGAATTTTTGTCAAATGCTTTTTCTACGTCTAATGAGATGATCATATGATTTTTGTTTTTAATTCTGTTTATGTGAAGTATCACATTTTTTGACTTGCATATTTTAAACCATCCCTGCATTCCTGGTATAAAACCCACTTGATCATGGTGGATTATCTTTTTGATATGCTGTTGGATTTGGCTAGCAAGTATTTTGTTAAGAATTTTTGCATCTATGTTAATCAGGGATATTGGGCTGAAGTTTTCTTTTCTTGTTATGCATTTTCCTGGTTTTGGTATTAGGGTGATACTGGCTTCATAGACTGATTTAGGGGGGTTCCCTCTTTATCTTTTGGGATAGTTTCAGTAGGATTGGTACCAATTCTTCTTTAAATGTCTGATAGAATTCAGCTGTGAATCCATCTGGTCCTGGACTTTTTTCTTGGTGATTTTCTTATTACTGTTTCAATCTTGCTACTTGTTATTGGTCTGTTCAGAGTTTCTATTTCTTCCTTATTTAATCTAGGAGGGTTATGTATTTCTGGAAACTTGCCCATCTTTTCTAGATTTTCTAGTTTGTGTGTGTAAAGGTGTTCATGGTACCCTTAGATGATATTTTGTATTTCTGTGGTGTCTGTGTAATATCTCCCATTTCATTTCTAATTGAACGCATTTGGATCTTCTCTATTCTTTTCTTAGTTAATCTCACTAATAGTCTTATCAATTTTATCTATTCAAAGTACCAGCTTTTTGTTTCATTTATCTTTTGTAATTTTTTTTGTTTCAATTTCATGTAGTTTTGTTCTGATCTTGGTTATTTATTTTCTTCTGCTGGGTTTGGGGTTGGTTTGTTCTTGTTTCTCTAGTTCCTTGAGGTGTGACCTTAGATTGTCTATTTGTGCTCTTTCAGAATTTTTGATGTATGCATTTAATGCTATGAACTTTCCTTTTAGCACCATTTTGCTGTATCCCAGGGGTTTTGATAAGTTCTGTCACTATTATCATTCATTTCAACATTTTTAAATTTCTATCTTGATTTCGTTGTTAACCCAAACATCATTCAAAAGCAGATTATTTAATTTCCATGTATTTGTATAGTTCTGAGGGTGTCTTTTGGAGTTAATTTCCAGTTTTATTCCACTGTGTTCTGAGAGGATACTTGATATGTTTTCAATTTTCTTAAATTTATTGGGACTTATTTTGTGGCCTATCATATGGTCTATCTTGGAGAATGTTCCATGTGCTAATATAAAGAATGTATATTCTGTAGTTGTTGGGTAGAATGTTCTGTAAATCTCTGTTAAATCCATTTGTTCTAGGATATAGTTTAGGTCTGTTGTTTCTTTGTTGGCTCTCTGTCTTGTCCTATCTAGTGCTGTCAGTGAAGTACTGAAGTTCCCTACTATTACTGTGTTGTCATCTATCTCATTTCTTAGGTCTAGTAGTAATTTTTTTATGAATTTGGGAGCTCAAGTGTTAGGTGCATATATATTTAGGATTGTGATACTTTCCTGTTGAGCTAATCCTTTTATCAATATATAATGTTTCTCTGTCTTTTTTACTGTTACTGCTTTAAAGTCTATTTCGTCTGAAATAATAACAACTACTCATGCTTGTGTTTGGTTTCCATTTGCATGGAATGCTTTTTTTCACCCCTTTACCTTAAGTTTATGTGAGCCCTTATGTGGCAGGTGAGTCTCTTGAAGACAGCAGATACTTGGTTAATAGATTTTTATCCATTCTGCCATTCTGTATCTTTTAAGTGGTCTATTCAGGCTATTTACATTCAACATTAGAATTGAGATGTAAGGTACCGCTCTATTCATCATGCTAGTTGTTGCCTTAATACCTTGGTTTTTTTATTGTGTTATTTTTTTACAGGCCCTTTGAGATTTATGCTTTAAGGGGGTTCTATATTGGTGCATTTTGAGGTTTTGTTTCAACATTCAGAACTCATTTTAGCATTTCTTGCAGTGCTGGTTAGGTCATGGCAAATTCTCTCAGCACTTCTTTGTGTGAAAAATACTTTATCTCTCCTTCATTTATGAATCTTAGTTTTGCCAGATGCAAAATTCCTGGCTAATTATTTTCTTTAAGGAGGCTAAAGATAGGACCCAATCCCTTGTGGCTTGTAATGTTTCTGCTGAGAAATCGGCTATTAATCTGATAGGTTTTCCCTTATAGGTTACCTTATGCTTTTGTCTCACAGCTCTTAAGATTCTTTCCTTCATCTTGACTTTAGATAACCTGATGACTATATGCCAAGGTGATAATCTTTTTGTGATAAATTTCCCAGGAGTTCTTTGAGCTTCTTGTATTTGGATGTCTAGATCTCTAGCAAGGTCAGGGAAGTTTTCTTCAATTATTCTCTTAATATGTTTCTCAGAGTTTTAGATTTCTTAGGAATACCAATTATTCTTAGGCTTGGCTGCTTAACATAATCCCAAATTTCTTGGAGGCTTTGTTCATTTTTTAAAATTCTTTTTTTCTTTGTCTTTATCTGATTGGGTTAATTCGAAAGCCTCAACTTTGAGCTCTGAGGTTCTTTCTTCTACTTTTCTAGCCTACTGTTGAAACTTTCCACTGCATTTTGTATTTTTCTAAGTGTGTCTTTCATTTCCAGAAGTTGTGTTTTTTCTTTATGATATCTATTGCTCTGGAAAAATTTTTATCTATATCCTGTATTTTTAAAAATTTCTTTAAGTTGGTTTTCACCCTTCTCTGGTGTCTCCTTGAGTATCTTAATGATTGATCTTACGAATTTTTTATCTGGCAATTCAGAGATTTCTTCTTGGTTTGGATCCATTGCTGGGGAGCTGGTGTGATCTTTTGGGGGTGTTTTAGAACCCTGTTTTGTCATTTACCAGAATTACTTTTCTGGTTCCTTCTCATTTGGGTAGACTATTTTTAAAAATTGTTCTTGAATTTATTTTTGATTGGACTGTGTCTTTTTTGTAAATTGAATTTTGTTTTCCCTCTTAGGGATTAGACTTTAATGTTTATTTTAGCCTCATTTGATTCTTGGTGCTTGTAGGGGTGAAAACTCTGTATGAAATCCTTAGTTACAGAGAGTCTTTGTGCACTGGCTTTCCCCAGTGCTGGTTTTAGTAGTTATATTCTTGGTGTGTGGGTGAGTTTACTGCCTCCTATGATGTTGGAATGGCAGGGATCTCTTGAAACTGATCTTGTTCTCTTGTCATATATACTTTATGTATTTGTTTGTTTGTTTATTTATTTATTTACTGGTGTTTTATTTACTGAATTGATGATTCATGCTTCAGGTCAATAGGGGACGTATTCCTCAGTAGGCACCAGTTGTGGCTAAGGCAGGTAGGTAGATGTAATACCCAATGGTGGGCCAAGGTCCCGACCTTGATGTGGGTGCCTGGGGGAGCTCTCAATTACATGTGCTGAGGTTTTATCAGGGTGAAGAATGGGAGCTACCTCAGCTCCCCTGCCAGGTAGGTAGAGAAGCTATTCACCTCACTCCTGTCCTAGTGTATCAGCTATTCAGATCAGATGGGCATCTATAGGAATGCTGATGTTCCAACTAGGGAGGCATTGTGACTCTGCCTCTTGAGAAGTCCTCCATCTGGGGGATGCTGCTCCTGTGGGGCTGCGCTCACCCTGGATTTTTCCAGAAAGGTTGTCTATAGGTGCTTCCACACTGCATTCATGTAGGGGAAGCTCCAGCTGTTTCTTCAGTGGAGAGCCAAGTGGAACAAGGACACCTTCTCCAAGGCCCTTCATGATCACAGAGGCTGCCTGCCTGTTGGGGTATAGGTGCAGACTTTCCCTACTGCACCCAGCACTGCAATTGTGTCTCTGCTGTGAGAAACTGCTCACCAGCAAAAAGATCTATAACTAAAAGCCTGCTGTTCCAATTCCTTTGTCCCAAGGGGTGATTCCTTAATGTGGTGCTCTCCCCTTTCCCCTAGGGATGGGGCATCCTAAGAGCCAGACTGCAGTGATTATTATTGCTCTTTTGGGTCTAGCACCCAGCAGGGCTACCACACTCTGGGCTGATGGTAGGGAATGCCTGCAAAGGGCCCAGTTATGTGATCAGTCTTCAGGTCTCCCAGTCATATATAACAGCACCTGCTCTGGTGGAGGTGGCAGGAAAGTGATATAGACTTTGTGAGAATCCTTGGTTGTAGATAGGCTTAGTGTGCCAGCTTTCTCAAATACTGGTTGGCAGCATTGAATCCTGGCTAGCAGCAAAGTTGTCATGTGGACAGATTTGGGACCTGTGGTTAGCCAGGATATTGCAGCCAATGGTGTTAGCTGTTGTTTTCTTCTTCCTGGGAACAGTGTTATTCTATCATGAGTTGCTGTAATGGCCTGAGTTAGTTGGCCTCCAACCAGGAGGTGACACTTTCAAGAGAGCACCAGCTGCGGTATTAGCAATGGAATTTGAGACTGCCCCAAGTTAGCCAGGGGAAGTATTCTGGTTTTTCAGGTGATGGGTGGGGCCATAAAGCTCCCAAGTGTTTATGTCCTTTGTGTTCAGCTAGCAGGGCAGGTAGAGAAATACCATCAGGTGGGGCAGGGTTAGGCGGGTCTCAGCTCAGATTCTTCTTGGGTGGGGCTTGCCACGGCCACTGTAGGGGATGAGGGGGTGGTTCTCAGGTCATTGGGGTTATGTTCCAGAGGGGATTATGGCTGCCTCTGCTGTGCAGTATACTTCACCAGGGAAGTGGGGAATAGCTGGTAGTGAAAGGCCTCACCCACCTCCCACACAGTTGGTGAGACTGGTCTCGCTCCCACAGTGCCCTGCTAATAGTTTAGATCCAGGCAACCTGTGTGTGGAACTCAGACCTTTACCTGGCCATTAGCTTCCCTGCTGAGAAAACAAGCATGGCTTTCAGGCCATGCCCTTCCCTGTCTGCTCACAATGTCAGTGGCTCTGTGCTTATATCTGCAGCAGATCCCACTCGCCACACCCCCACTCAGGATTCTGCTCAAGGAAGTTTGTGCACAGTCAAAATTATCACAAAATTCAGCTGGAAGCTTCTTTCACCTTGTGACCCCTCCCTAATTCTGCTGGCTCCCTTCCCCAAGGGCTCCTGTGAGATATAGTCATGGACGGCTTCCCTGGGCTGAAGCTGAAGACTGGGAGTATCTACAACGCTCTTTCTGCTGCTGCCTCTACTTTAATATTGCACATGGCTCCATAAGTCTGTTCCAGCTGTAGGCAAAGTTAAATCCTTCTCCAGTGATCTGGATTTTGAGACTCCCCAATGGGGAAGTGTTTTCAGAGGCAGGTTTTCCCCCTCGTACACTTTGGTAACTAACAGTTTTTGCCTGTCTCGTAGAGTTTGCAGCAACATGACACTTCTTTCAAAGGATCTGTAAATTCTTTCCGTTTCCCTCATACATTCCTGTGATGATTCTTGGTGCAAAAGTTCACAGTGTGAGTCTCCACACGCTGTTCTGTCCGTTCAAGTGGGAGATGCACATTAGCCCTGTGTCCTATCCACCATCTTCCTGAGTTTTACCTTGACTATTTTTAATACTGCTGCTTTGAGTGAAGCAGAAGTTAAAAAGGGAAAAAAATTTTCTTCCTTTCCTTTGGTATGAGCAGCTTCCCCCTCGAATCCCTCCCTGCTCTGTGCCATTGTACCCTGAGCTACACCATTGTACCCTGCTCTGCAAGTTTTTATGAGTTTATAGATTCCTGTTTTCTGTAACTAGTATCTGTAAATCTCTGTAGCACTGCAGAGGTCATGCGACATGCTTGAGTAAGATATGATTGCAGCCATCTGGGTGCTGTAGCGAAGGACACGAGATAAGATTGTGCAGGCATCTGAGCAAGCCTAGATAACAGCCACCTGGCCCGCATAGCAGGAGTCACATGAAAGCCTGAGTTATGAGCCTGTCACTGTTTGATAAACTGTCTTTGTTCTACGTGCTTTTGCGTCACTGCATTTCGTGCCACAGATGCATGTATAAAAGTCAAGCCCTGTCTTTTTCTAGGGTTCAGCCTTTTGGATGTGAATCCACTGAGCAGGTGCCCCTAAATAAAATCCTTCTGTTCCACCCTACTGGTCTCTCCAGTCTCCTGATTCCCACAATATGAGAAACCCAGAATATGTCTTTTGGTTAACATGTGTGTGCATTTCTGATGGGCATAAAACTAGGAGTTTAATTTATAATTTATCGGGTATACATATGTTTAGATTTACTAGGCATAGCCAAACAATATTCCAAAGTAGTTGTACCAATTTATAGTTCCACCATTTTATATTTAAAAAAAAAATGTGTCTTACTTATATATATACTTTAAATACCCTCCTCACCCCTTCAACTTTTTTTTTTTAAACAAAGCATGATATTTGATTTTGTTCTTTAACCAGTGGATCAAAAAATTGTCACAAAATGCCAGATGGAAATTTTCTGTATGTGTATATAATTCTTTTCTGCTGCTTGAGAAAATGTGAGAGTCTTCTCTTTAGATCATAAAGCGACATATGACAGCACCTCTCATGCAATAGGTGCTCAGAAGTTTGTAGAATCAATGAATTCAAAAGAGAAGAATTAGAAAGATTCATCATTTTATGATTCAACTGTTAAAGTTTATTTAAATATCCAAACGGATCCAATAAAAGAACAAACATAGAAAGAAACAATTCAATTTCCTTTATTTGTATGTTTTCAATGACCAATCATTTGTGGGGAAGAAGGTTTTGATGCTGGCACAGATTTTCTAATGCAGTCAGGGAGGAAAAAACTACAGACTAAAGATGATGTATTTGATGTTGGTATCATTATTGGCAAGAAATAATACTGTTGCAAATAGTTTTTTTAAAGATGATCAGTGGGTGAATATGAGTCTCTTCAGGACATAATCTGTGCCATATTCAGTTTTTATCTCCTATGGTGTTTGGCGTAAGTAATGAATACAATGTGATTATTTATGAAATAAATAGTTTTTAAAAACCCAAAATAAAATAAACAAGCAGAAAATTATCTGCAGTTTATTACATCTAATTCGATTTTATTTAAACCACCCAAAGTGATGGTCAGCAAACAAATAAGAGCTTTAGAGAAAAAAATAAAACAGGAGATTAGGAGAAAAGAGATGGTTATATGATAAGAAAACTTATTTGTGGGCTGTGCTTCAGGTAATATTTAACTTTTAACCTTTCTAACCCTATCATTCCCCAAATAGTTTCCTGGCATCAATGATTAAACTAAAAGGAGTATTTTTATTTTTAATCATTTATTCTATGGGAAATTATAAACTTTTATACATCTAAGCACAGCATCTTATTTTAAAATTTTTTTCAAGAAGTTTTATTTTATTCTTCTTATTGTTCTTAAAGTCTAGGTTAAGTTCACCTAAATTAATGCCTTTTTAAATAGTTTAATAAATAGGGCATTTTATAAAATTCTAATCTCAGAGGATAGATCCAGGCTCCATATTTTCTGGTTATAAACAACATCCAGTGCCCTTTAAAGAAGGGACTATATGTTGCCCTAATGTTTTCAACTCAATCTTTCAGGTAATCTAATAGCTGTACAACATTTAGACAATCCTCATAGGATGTGACAACAAGCAAAAACAAAGATGAAGTGCTAAGATTTGGAATCATTCCAGAAATGGAATGATTATCTGAGGACTTTCTCTATGTTATTTTCTACTTGGCTGTCAAGAAGATATGGGTGTTGTGGGGCAAGGGGCAGGGTGTTTGGTGGTGTTTTTTTTTTCTCTCTCTCTCTCTCCTAAATTCAGAATGTATCTAAGATTTTCTGGATATCAGAGATGCTGATGAGTCATGAAACCTTCAGGATTCTGAGATGCAATTTAATGAAGGGATTCCAAATTCCAAATTATGCAAGAACTCACTGACTAATCAGTAGATTGACAAGATTATTTGATTTTTTTTCACCCTCCTCGTTTTGAAACTGAGGGCTAACCTGATTAAGCCTGCCAAACTTAAGCAGCCTTGGCTGCTTTTAATCACTTACTTCTAGTTGATCTTAGAACTCCCACTAGCAAGTCACATAGCCAAACAATACATATCTAATATTGGACTAACTTCCTTGTTGATAACATTTCTGACTGTGGATCATTACAGTAATGGTTGCTTAAAGTTGTTTTTTAGAAACTTAGGGACAGCTCCTGTCCAGTTCAAACTAGTTGAGATCACCAACCCTTCAACCAGGCTTGTGCAAATGCTCAAGAGGTAACCTTTTGACATCAGATGACCAAAAACTCCTTTTTCAGATCATGCTAATGCCATTATCTGAACATGTGTCCAGTGAATAGCCATGTAGCTTGATTACACTTGCACAGAAACCCTAATTACCTCACCTTTCTTACTTGCCAATCACCTTTTCCCACACTTTAGACCACCTGTACTATTTTGGGGAAACCATATTTGAGAACTGGTCTCCTACCTCCTCGCTTGGCTGCCTCATGAATAACCCCTTTCTCTTTTGCAAAACCCATTGTTACAGTGATTGGCTTACTGTGTGTGAGCAGAAAGAGCCTGGTTAGGTATCAGTTTCTAACCTACAAACGTTTCCCTATTCATTATAGCTCCAGAGGGTATGAATGAAAAAAGAAGGAAAATATAACTCTAATAAATCTTTACTTAGGTAGAATTATCATAATTAGATTAAGATGGTTAAGTTTAAGAAATGTGAGAAGAAAACCACTGTTGACTTTAGTAATAATTATCCATGTAATTTTCTATGGGTTTTAAATATTATTAGCATAATAAGGTAACAAAAAAATATGAAACAGTGCCTCAGACTTGTGAAAATGTTGAAAGTTTAACTCTTCTGTGATTATGTTATTAGAGCCTTGAGGCAAGAAAACAGACTGGTGGATAGGGTTTGGGTTTGTGCTTTTAGAAATGTAGTCTTGCTCTGTCATCCAGGCTGGAGTGCAGAGGCATGATCATAGTTCACTGCAGCCTCCAGCTCCTGGTCTCAAGTGATCCTCCCTCCAAAGCCTCTGGAGTAGCTGGGACTACAGGTATGTACCCCACACCCAGCTAATTTTTAAAATTTTTTGTAAAGACGGGGTCTCACTATGTTGCCCAAGATGGTCTCAATCTCTTGGCCTGTCCTCAAGCAGTCCTGCCACCTCAGCCTCCCAAAGTGCTGGGATTACAAGCATGACAAGCCCAGCCCAGGTTTGGAGTTTTACTGTGAAGAAATGGATGCTTCTATCCACAACTGTTTTTGGAAAGAAGAGAATTCAGCTGTGCAGAGAAAGAGTTATTTTTGTGGCTGAGCAGTGGAGATTCAGTGGTGTGGGCAAGAAGGAATTAAATTGCAAGCCAGAGATAGAATGAATTGGAAGTGTTAAGGAGGAAAATATAGAAAGGAAAATAAGTAGGAAACCTGACATGCATTATGCAGAACTTAGGGTTCCCAGGCATTCTGTCTCAGAAACCTTAATCCCAGCTTCCAATTTACCATGAGATCTTAAGAAAGTCACTGAATTTAACCTGCCTTCTGAAATATTTTAAACGTGACCTAAAGATTTCTCTGTACATGGTGAACTATAACCTAATTAAATGTTTAAATAGACTATAACTTGCTCTTCTACCAATCACTGAGTTTCAGCTAAAAGGTGGCCAACTGTTCAAGCCATGTTGAATTAAGGCAAATGCCAACTACAACCAATAAGCTGTTTCTGTGCCTCACTTTCTTTTCTTTCTTTCTTTTCTTTTTTTTTTTTTTTTGACATGGAGTTTCATTCTTGTCACCCAGGCTGGAGTACAATGGTGCGATCTCGGCTTACTACAACCTCCATCTCCCGGGTTCAAGTGATTCTTCTGCCTCAGCCTCCCAAGTAGCTGGGACTACAAGCACCTGCTACCACACCTGGCTAATTTTTATATTTTTAGTAGAGATGGGGTTTCACCATGTTGGCCAGGCTGGTCTGGAACTCCTGACCTCAGGTGACGCACCAACCTCAGCTTCCCAAAGTGCTGGGATTACAGGAGTGAGCCACCATGCCCCCGGCCCACATCACTTTTCTTTTTCTGTCCATAAATCCTCTTCGATGATGTGGCTGTCCTAGAGTCTCTCTGAATCTATTCTGGTTCAAGGGCCTCCTTAATTCCTGAATTGTTCTTTGCTCAATTAAACTCTGTTAAATTTAATTTGTCTAAAGTTTTTTGTTGTTGTTTTGTTTTGTAGACAGGGTCTCACTCGGTCACCTAGGCAGAAGTGCAGTGCCATGATTATGGCTCACTGCTGCCTCAAACTCTTGGGTTCAAGTGATGCTCCTACTTCAGCCTCCTGAATAGTTGGGACTACAGGTGTGTGCCACCATACCTGACTAATTTTTTTTTATTTTTTGTAGCACCCAGATTCTTGCCCAGTCTGGTCTTAAACTCCTGGCCTCACGTGATCCTCCCACCTTGGCCTCCCAAAGTGCTGGGATTTCAAGTGTCAACCACTGCACCTAGAAGGTTTTTCTTTTAACACATGGCATCAGAAGTGAGACCCAAAGTGGAGCTTCCCGCAGTCCCCAGGAGCATTAAGTGACCAAGCAATGTACCTACTGGGACCATTGTGTTCATTGCTCTCTCACATCAATTGGGGATCATGAGTAAGTTCTTGCTCAGATTCTGAAGCTCTATGGATTTGTGTTTTCAGCTATCTAAATTTGTTTGAGCAATTTTTTTTTAACCAAATTGGGTTCAGAAGTCATTGTATAAACTGGACTGGATCCAGGATCAGTCCTGGATTATTATAGCAGATCTGATAATTAACTGGCTTGGATCCAGTTAGAGGCTTCAGATGTCTGAGTCAGATAGAAACTGGCAGTAAATGGCAATACTGCAGCAGGTAAGAACTGTGACTTTAGGAAATTCGCAGAGATTTTTGTGTTCTGTTCCCTTTGTTTCTTTTTCATGCATGCTTAGGTAGGGAAACATCATTGGCTACATTGATCAAGTGGATCTGAGAGCCAAAGCCAAGATTCAATATAAAAACAGAATCCATAGTTTCTGAAGAACTGACTACTCCACCTTGTGGCAACACCTACCTATACATGTATATGTATTAGGTCCCAGAAACAGCAAACACAGAAATGGTGAAATCTGATTTAAAATAATTTAAAAGTACAGTGGATGTTACAAATGAAAAACACTGGACTTTTAGAAGTGTATTTTTAAAATGAGGGCTCCTGAAATAGGGTAACCCAGGGATGCCTGTTGATAGGATTAACCAGGGATGCCTGTTGATGTGCAAAAGCTTCTAAAAAGATTTCAGTATTTTAAAGGCCAGGCGTGGTGGCTCACACCTCCAATCCCAGCACTTTGGGAGGCCGAGGTGGGCAGATCACCTGAGGTCGGGAGTTCAAGACCAGCCTGACCAACATGGAGAAACCCTGTCTCTACTAAAAATACAAAATTAGCCAGGCGTGGTGGCACTTGCCTGTAATCCCCGCTACTAGAGAGGCTGAGGCAGGAGAATCTCTTGAACCCGGGAGGCGGAGGCTGTGGTGAGCCAAGATCGTGCCATTGCACTCCAGCTTGGGCAACAAGAATGAAACTCCATCTTGGGCTGGGTGCAGTGGCTCTTGCCTGTAATCCCAGCACTTTAGGAGATTGAGGCGGGCAGATTACCTGAGGTCAGGAGATCGAGACCAGCCTGGCCAACATGGTGAAACCCTGTCTCTACTAAAAATACAAAAATTAGCCGGGTGTGGTGGTGGGTGCCTGTAATCCCAGCTACTCAGGAGGCTGAGGCAAGAGAATCGCTTGAACTCAGGAGGGGGAGGTTGCAGTGAGCTGAGATTGTGCCATTGCACTCCAACCTGGGGGATAAGAGTGAGATTTTGTCTCAAAAAAAAAAGATTTCAATATTTTTATTCCCTCTATGAGAAGACACTTTATAAAAGGCAAGTAAAAATTGTAAGTGACCAATTGATAAGAAAAATAATATGCTAAGTTTCTGGCTTAGTTACTAGCTAATCCTAAAGTCTAAAATAAAGCTATCCTGGATAAACTGTTTATAAAAGGCAGGCCCTCAGGTAAAGCAGGCTTACTTCTTTTTCAGAGTTATCCATGCTTAGTTAATTTATAGAGAATGGGTTCTTTGCCCTATTCTTTAATTGGCTCTACCCTGAACTCAGTAAATTTAGCTAAGAAATAGTAGCTAAAAGATTGCCTATTGAACTAAATTGGTTTCCAAGATATACCTTTCTGGCTTTTAGCTGGATATTTTGAAATATTTTCATAAAAGAAATTGATATCTATTAAAAGATCACCATTTGAAGGGGGCCTGCCTGCCTCTGTACTCTGGGAAAGAGAGGGAGGACTAAATGACTAGAAACTCTTACCTTTGCTTTAAATTTACATAAAAAGACTTACTTTGTTTAAGGTACTTTCCTCAGGCCATCTTTATCTTAACTGGATCTTTACCTACAACCTTTTTTTTTCTTTTTTTTTCTTTTTTTTTTTTTCTTTGGTTTGAGCAAATGATGGTACAATATTTAGGCCTGGAGACTCAGAGCTATGCTTTTGAGTTATAAATTTTCTACTTTGTTTCATGTAAGAGTCATCCCTTTAAAAATGCAAATTTAGTGTTGCTTAGCTAACAATTGCTTAGGTCAATGAAACAGGTAATTGGAAAATTGATCATTTGAATGAGAAAAAGAAAAACTATTTGGAAACTGGCAAATGAAAATTCTCTGTGAAAGCTATAAGATCTGCTTCTGTCTATTTGTATGTCTATATGTCTTTATGTATTGTGTGTATGTGATAATATTTGGCAAATAAAACTGGTTTTAAAATTATCAAAATAAAATAGAAATGGCTCTAAAATTTTCAGTGAAATATAATTCAGATATTTTTTGCCTGTGTTTACTGGTCAGACAGGTTTGTGCCATCTCTACTACATGTTCTAAGGTCATAAAACTGCTGCTTCTGTAATATTTTTGATGCTTGATTTGTCTGTGAGTTTATGTTTTTGGTTTTGAGACTGGATTCTGGGGTCTGGACAGGTTGATGTGGTGAGACCTGGGGACATATCCTCAGTGCCTAGACCACCAGCTATAAGGCATAGTAAAGGCCAATCCTCATCCTCTCTGGCCTAACTTTGCCTCCTGGCCATGCTGAGAACAATCAGATCCTCCAGGCATCTTTTTCACAGCTCTGTGCTCTGTCCTGAGCTCTACACCTGGTATGTAAATTTAGGATGCAGATAGGCCCTGTCCTTTATAGCCATCCTTGGGTGCCATATAGGTACTTGGGACCCAGGATAACTGTGGGACACATTAAGAAGGGTACTTGTGTCATATTTTCAATTATTTTTCACTAATTTAAATTTTTAAAGTTATGTTATATAATATTAAATTAAGTAATAGTCACAAAGTTGTCTGAGTCATTTCTAGGTAAGTTAAAGTACTAAAACAATTATTAACCATAATTTTAAGTTTACATACTTTGGTATCTTATTTTTATATGGTATTAAAAACTAAATATATTTAGATATCAAACAAAACAAATAAGGAAAATGGCTTTCTAAAAAATTTTAAAGGGTTTTTTTAATCTACAAATACTGATATAAAACAGTTCAAAATTACTTGGTCTCTAGGTTTTCACTAAAAAATGGAATTACTTGGTGAAACCCCATCTCTACTAAAAATACAAAAATTAACTGGGCGTGGTGGCAGGCACCTGTAATCCCAGCTACTCGGGAGGCTGAGGCAGAGAAATGCTTGAACCCAGGAGGCGGAGGTTGCAGTGAGCTGAGATCGCGCCACTGCACTCCAGCCTGGGTGACAGAGTGAGACTCGTTCTCAAAAAAAAAAAAAGAAAAAAAAGTAGAATTACTAAGAGTTACATTTGTAGTTAATATATGTAATTAAAACTACTAGATATAAGAGAAACAATTCTGTATACAGAGTGTAAAAAGAAAAACAAGATATATTTTTGGCGAGGAGGGTTGTAAAGGCATAAACATGTGTGCTTGATGTAAAAAGTATAGTTAAAAAGTTACTTTAGGCCAGGCACAGTGGCTCAATGCCTGTAATCCCAGAACTTTGGGAGGCCAAGACAGAAGGATCACTTGAGGTCAGGAGTTCAAGACCAGCTAATCCCAGCTACTCGGGAGGCTGAGGCAGAAGAATCACTTGAACGCAGGAGGCAGAGGTTTCAGTGAGCTGAGATCACGCCACTGCACTCCAGCCTGGGTGACAGAGCAATACTCTGTCTCTCACACACAAAAAAAAGTTACTTAAACTTGTTTTAAATTTAAAAAATACAGATAAAACCAAATGAGATAGAAAGTTGAGAAAAAAGAAAATAGAAAAAATTTTGTAAGATTATAAAGGTTTGTGAAGATCTTATGTGATCAAAAGCTGACTGACATTAGATTTGTTTATAAGGTTTTATTAAAATAGCTCTAAGATTAGTATTTATAATACACTAATACAAAAGTAATATTTGGTTTTGTCTTTCAAGCAAGAACTTTGTGTAGTATTAATAAGAGGCAGTAAAATATTTTTGTTCACCTTTTGAGTAAACTGCAAAAAAGAAGGGAAAAGGAGAGATAAATTCTGTCTCATGCTGTCTTTATTAGGTCTTTTGATTGTTTAGAAAACTGAGTTTCCTCTCTATCACAAAATAAACATTTTTGCTTTTTAACAGCCTTTTAATTAGCACTCTGGATAAATTAATGACTAATATTTTACAGTGACCTGTGATTTTATTTTTATTAAGTGTTTTAAACCTTTGACTTACTTGACAGGCTTCCCAAAATTGAACTTAAATTTTAAAATTAAGTCTTTTGACCTTAAACTAAATTTGAGGTGTTACAGAGGGCCCCTTCAGCATCCAAAGGAGAGATAGTAAACAGGCTTATTTGACATGCCAAGTTATATGGGAAGCATTATCAAATACAAAATGATATTTAACCCTTTTTGAGTTATATTTTCATGAATTTGTTATTAATATATGTTCCAAAATTGTATGAAATTTCTAAAATTCTGATATGTCTTAGTATGTTGTCAGTTATAATCATGGTTATTATGTTAAGTTGTAGGCCACAAAAATAACCAAATTTCATTGGCACTTGTGCCTTTAAGATAATGTTAAGTAATTTCCACAGTTAATTGCTTAATTCTGATGCATTTTCTGAAAGCTCCCTACAAGTAAGAAAATTCCTAGAGTATTATGTCTTCAAGAAGGTTCATAGAGAGGATAAAAAAAGACAAGCAGTCTTGAATATAGGTTTCTCATAACTTTAGGATCATATTATTTGAACTGTGTAATAATTCCCAGAACTGTAATGAAGAGACTGACTTCTGTATAAAACTGCTAACTCGAGCAGGATAAGAATTAATTGAATACCAATGAAATACTCTGCCAGATTCTTATGCTAAATCAACCAGTGCTGAAATTATTAAGATATGTAATTTGAATGAACTCCATGGTCCAAGTCAAATTACCTATGATAACCCATTAATAAACAGTGTTATGCAACCAAATTGGAGAAACAAAATTGGCATTTAAGAAGATATGTCTATTGTTAATCATGGACTCATGGAAAGCGTGTACATCTGCCTGGTTTGTCCTGAGTCCTTAAAGCTTTCATTATTATAAGTTCAGCCCTCCATGACTCATCATGGAAGAGATAAAATAAGCCAAATATGAAATACGTGTGTGCACATGTGTTTGTGTGTGTGTGTGTGTGTGTGTGTATTTAATGGCTGTTCTAAATTGAAAAAATGGTATATGACAAGTGTTTGTTTTGTCAAACCCATAATCCTGGGAAGACAATAAAAACTTCAGGTATGTTTCTGCTACCTGATGGGCCATTTGAACACTTATAGAGGGATTTCACTCTAGTGTCATTTTAAATGCATGTTTTCTTTTTTTATCCTCTCTATGAACCTCCTTTAAGACATAATACTCTAGGATTTTCCTTGCTTATAAAGAACTTTCAGAAAATGCATCAGAATTAAGCAATTAACTGTAAAAATTACTTAAAATTATCTTGGAGACACAAGTGACAATGAAATTTGGTTATTTTTGTGGCCTACAACTTAACATAATAACCATGATTATGACTGATAACATACCAAGATATATCAGAATTTTAGGAATTTCATACAATTTTGGAACATATATTAATAACAAATTCATAGAAATATAAGCTTTCCCACGCAAGAAGGCTGATGCTATAATAGTAGCTAAAAGGCTATTGGAAAATGTGTTTTCCTCATGGGGCATTCCTAGAGAAATCTCTAGTGATAAAGATACTTGTTTCACTGGACACATTGTAAAGCAGTTAAATAAGATATTCCAGATACAACAGCATTAGACAAAGCTAACTAAATGACTGAATTACCTTAACCAAAGGTATTGCAGATTGACGACAATCAAATCCACTGCCAGTGGAAAATATAAGTTGACTCCTTATGAAATAATCACTGGAAGGCCTATGCTCCTAATAATAGAAACTCATATATCTTCCACTCCTAAACTCTGATATGACTAAATGCTGCAAGATGTTAATGCATTATGCTGAAGTTTATTTTTGCCAAGTAAAGGAAGCTTTTCACTATCCACTAACCGAGGACAATTAAACCCTCCACAATCTAAAACCTGGAGATTGGGTCCTGTGTTAGTCTGTTCTCACGCTGATAATAAAGACATAGCCAAGACTGGGTAATTTATCAAGGAAAGAGGTTTAATTGACTCACAGTTCTGCAGGGCTGAGGAAGCCTCAAGAAACTTGTAGTCAGGGTGGAAGGGGAAGCAAACACATCCTTCTTCACATGGTGACAGCAAGAAGTGCCAAGCAAAGCCCCATATAAAACCATCAGATAGGATGGACGCGGTGGCTCATGCTTGTTGTAATCCTAGCACTTTGGGAGGCCGAGGTGGGCAGATCACGAGGTCAGGAGATCGAGACCAGCCTGGCCAACACAGTGAAACCCCATCTCTACTAAAAATACAAAAATTAGCTGGGTGTGGTGGCGGGCTTCTGTAATCCCAGCTACTCAGGAGGCTGAGGCAGGAGAATTGCTTGACCCCAGGAAGTGGAGGTTGCAGTGAGCCGAGATCATGCCACTGCACTCCAGCCTGGGTAACAGAGCCAGACTCTGTCTCAAAAAAAAAAAAAAAAAAAAAATCAGATCTCATGCATGAGAACTCACTCTCACAAGAACAGCATGAGGGTAACTGCCCCCATGATTAAATTACCTCTTACTGGGTCCCGGGTCCCTCCTAAGACATGTGGGGATTATGGGAACTACAATTCGAGATGACATTTGGATGGGGACACAGCCAAACCATATCAAGTCCTCTGGAAATGGCATCAGAGAAAGACTTCCCTTGCCACCCACACTACACCAAAACTTTGGGACCTCAATTCTTGGATCCATAATCTCACAACTCAGAAGTTCCCCTCCAGACTCTCTGAATTGTACACACTTTGGAGATCTTAAGGTCAAGTTAATCATGGAAGTTTCTCCCTGGAAGCAGATGGCAGCCCTGATGTGGACAGCTTTCCCAAGATCATAGACAAAGATACCTCTGCTATCATGAGAGACCGGTAATAATTTCCTTGCTTATGCCTTTATGAGCAATGGAACTGGAAAGGAAGTCTTGTGTGCACGCATGAGGTACACTTTTATTTGTGGAGGATTTTACAGCCGACCTTATACAAGGCAAACTTATGCCTTGATAGGTGGAAGATGAAATTTCAATGTTGTTGAGAATTTTTAATTTATTGGTACCTTTGTTGCTCCATGATCAGTCAGAAACAGGACATTGGTCCACTCCTCTTAACCTACATCATAATGTTAAAGAGAACATTGCCAGGAGGCCTTCACCCTTCTGGATAGGCATCATGTATTGGATCTTTTGTTCCATGGTTTGGAGTAAATGAGATGATTAGAAATTTATCTTTCATAATAGGTTCTATAGCAGATTCTCCTGCAAAGGCTGTGGTTGTACAATAGACTTCTTCAAATTCTTTTGCTAAAGTTGTACTAGATAATAGACTTGCTCTAGATTTCTTATTGGCTGAACAGAAAATAATCTGTATAGTTGCTGACACTTCTTGTTGCACAAAGATAAGTACACTGTTCTATTTCCCAGTAGTATTTGAGAACAAATAAGTACATTTATGATGGTGACAGAGTGACATCAATACCTAGTTTTGGTCAACCTCTCAAAATTGAGAGGTTCCCCCAAGGGGGTGGGGGGAATTGTTAAGTTTAGACTAAAGCTAAAGCTCCTTACATATTTTAAGTTTGACCTAAAATTTTCTCTATTCATAATGAACTGTAACATAATTGGATGTGTAAACAGACTAACCTACTCATGTGCCAGTCACTGAGTTTCAGCCAATCAAAAGTGGACAGCTCTTCAAAACATGTTTAAATAAGGTAAACACCAAGATGCAACCAATCTAGATCTTTCTGTTCCTCACTTCCATTTTCTGTTCATCACTTTCCTTTATCTGCCTTTATCCTCTCCAACCATGTGACAGTGCAGAGCTTCTCTGAACCTTTTCTGGTTTGGGGGTTGCACAATTCACCAATCAGTCTTTGCTCAGTTAAACTCTGTTCAATTTAATTTGTCTAAAGTTTTTACAAAAGTTATAAAATTATAATAAATTCTGACCTTATTCTTAATTTCTCCTAATCAGTTTTACTGAATAAAGAAGGCCAGGCGTGGTGGCTCATGCCTGTAATCCTAGCACTTTGGGAGGCCGAGGCAGGTGGATCACTTGAGGTCAGGAGTTCAAGATCAGCCTGACCAGTATGGTGAAACCCCATCTCTACTGAAAATACAAAAATTAGCCAGGCATGGTGGCGGGCACCTGTAGTCCCAGCTATCTGGGAGGCTGAGGCAGGAGAATCACTTGAACCCGGGAGGTGGAGGTTGCAATGAGCCGAGATCGTGCCACTGCACTCCAGCCTGGGCAACAGAGTAAGACTCCATCTCAAAAAAAAAAAGAAAGAAAAAAGAAAAAGAAAATGAGTAAAGAGATCATTTGTCATTTGAAATCTCTTTCTACATGTGCTATCCGTACTTTATAATAGTAATTATTCTTTGTTTAGGCTTTGTCATCATTTAAATTCTTCCCCAATGTGTTTATGTGTCTGTGTTTTAATTTTGTGTGTGTGTATACTATTTTCTCTTTTTCTTCACTTGGCTGTTTTTAGTGTCACCTGGAAGGTTGTGGTACCTGAAACTGTGTGCACTAGAGGTACATTTTCATCATCTTACATACAAAGCCTAAACAGCTCCTATATATTATATTTGTATAATACCTTACGGTCAAGTAGCAGTCTATGTTATAGACAGTACTCTGGATCTTGCAGTCAAATTAACCTATTTTAAAACTCCTCTCTGCCATTAAGTAATTGTTAGCATGGACAAGTAGCTTGATCTTGCTGAATCTCAGTTTCTAAATCTTAACTAACATGCAGGATTATTGTGATAATCAGTTATCAATTATTTTAAATGCCTGACACTTAACAATCATTGTGCTGTTTTGGAGAAGAATCACACCTTATATTAACATTTGAAGGAGTGCGGGGAAACTTCACCCCAAAAAATTGTCCCCTGGTATAATTAGTATTTTGAATTAAAGGCCCTTAGCAATCAACAGACACTGAAAGAGACTTTTTCCCTATCTACATAAAGACCTCATGGACCCACTAAGGAGAAC
The DNA here is from genome assembly GCF_029289425.2 of Pan paniscus. Classification (NCBI taxonomy): domain Eukaryota; kingdom Metazoa; phylum Chordata; class Mammalia; order Primates; family Hominidae; genus Pan; species Pan paniscus. The sequence goes on from NC_073272.2 coordinate 44,993,138, forward strand.
AATTGTTTTCCCTTTCCCTCCCTGTTCTCTCACTATCTACTGCAGAAAAGGAGACCAAGAATTTACATTACACCTGAACAGATTCCTTAACAAGATAACATATGTCTCTCAGGCTCATTCAATTTCTAAAGAGAACCATTTACAAGTTAATCTCTGTTCCTCAATCCATTCATTCTCCCTGGAAATCATTCATTGGCCCCCAGTAGAGTTACTTATATTCACCCACCCTGAAATAAGGTTACATAAGTGTCTGGGCCACATTGGGATACGGGGTAATCACTCTATGGTTCTCCCCTGTGTGAAGATTAATAAATGTTTATGCTTTTTATCCAATTAATCTTCTTTTGTGAGTTGATTTTTCAGTGAACCTTCAGAGGATGAAGGGGAATTCCCCCACTCCACTTGGCCTCTACAAAATAATTTCCATGCTTCTATGCACGAGAAAATGCTATACTGTGCCAATTGCAACACAGCTAATACACTCAAACACTTTATAGAGTAAACTGCCAGTAATCTCAAATATTATTCAATCTAGGCTTCACACCTTATTTTGAAAAAACAATTTTCATTTATACCTTTGATAGTTTGAAAAGTTAAATACCTGTGCTGGGCTTATAACAAAACAAGCAAACAGCAGTCCCTACTCTCCTTTCTACTCTATTTTCCAGGGGGCTTTTAGCCATTTCTTCTGTTTACCTCCGTATTTCTGAAAATTATGTCTCTACTGTTTATCTTTGATTTGTCTATGTAGGAGCCCAAGATATGCCATCCCAAAATATCTCTCTTAGGCAGAAGGATTATTTTGAGCTGATTATTTTGATAAACTGGAGACACAGAAGAAACTGTAAAAATAGAATAAACATTAGCCTTTTGTAAGAGAAATTTTACATCTATAAAAGAAATCTCCATTTCTAAGGGTGTCTCCCTCTCTATACCAGGAGGAGAGGGAAGGATAAATCACTAGAGATTCTTATCAATTGAAAAGGCTGGAGTTAAATCTACAAAATAAATCTTACCCTTGTTTATTGTGTCTTTCCTGGACATCTTCCCATTACTGGCCTCTCTCACCCTCTTTCTTTGTTTCCACTGATAATTATTATTATTATTATTTTCGAGACGGAGTCTCACTCTGTCGCCCAGGCTGTTGTGCAGTGGCGCCATCTCGGCTTGCTGCAAGCTCCGCCTCCCGGGTTCACGCCATTCTCCTGCCTCAGCCTCCCAAGTAGCTGGGACTACAGGCGCCCGCCACCATGCCCGGCTAATTTTTTGTATTTTTTAGTAGAGACAGGGCTTCACCGTGTTAGCCAGGAAGGTCTCGATCTCCTGACCTCATGATCTGCCCACCTCGGCCTCCCAAAGTGCTGGGATTACAGGCGTGAGCCACCACGCCCAGCCGGGTCCACTGATAATATTTAAGCTTGAAGTCAAAGGCACTTCTTTGAGATTTCACATTCTCTTGGGTATTTCCTATGTATACATGAGTTATACATGTTATTACTTTATTTTTCTCTTGTTAATCTGTCTTGATTACAGGGGTCCATCCCAACTAAGAACTATGAAGGGTAGAGAAAAAAACTATTTTTCCTCCCTTATATCTGGTTCAGATATGCTTCTATTGTTTTCCAACTTCTAACATTGCTAAGAAGTTAAATGTTATCCTTATTTTATTTGTTAGTGATCTAATTTTTTTCTCTGGTATATTTCAGGACCCTCTTTTTATCTCTGGTATTCTGGGGTTCCAAAGAAAATGCACTGAAACTGACTTTTTAAAAATCCATGATGCTAAACTCTTGTGGAGCTCTTGCAGTTGATGACTAAAGTCTGCCCATTTTAGGAAATGTTCTTGAATTATATTTTATATAACACAGAAAATTACTCTGGCAAAGAAATTATCACCTTGTGAAACTCTTATTTGCCTATTGTACTTCTTGTTGTTGTTTTTCTCTTAAGTCTTAAAAAAAAAACAGATTCAGTGGGTACATGTGCAGGTTTGTTACATGGTTATATTGCATAATTCTGGGGTTTGGGCTTCCAGTAAACCCATTACCCAAATAGTAAACATAGCACCCAATAAGTAATTTTATAACCCTTGCCCTTTCCCTCTCTCCCGACTTTTGGAGTCCCTAATGTCTGTTGTTTTCCATCTTTATGTGCATATGTACCCTTTCTTTACCTCCCATTTATAAGTGAGAATGTGCACTATTTGATTTTCTGTTTCTGAGTTACTTCACTTAGAATAATGGCCTCCAGCTGCATCCATGTTGCTGCAAAGAACATGATTTTATTATTGTTATGGCTGCATAGTATTCTGTGGTATGTATATACAACATTTTCTTTATCCAATACACCATTGACGGACACTTTGTTTGATCCCATGATTTTGCTATAGTGAATAGTGCTGTGATGAACATGCAAGTGCAGGTTTCATTTTGATAAGACTATTTCTTTTCCTTTTGGTAGCTGCTCAGTTGTGGAATTGCTGGGTCAAACGGTAGTTCTATTTTTAATTCTTTTTTTTTTTTTCTGAGACAGAGTTTCACTCTGTTGCCCAGGCTGGAGTGCAGTGGTGTGATCTTGACTCCTGGGTTCAAGTGATTCTCCTGCCTCAGCCTCCCGAGTAGCTGGGACTACAGGCACCTGCCACCATGCCGAGCTAATTTTTTTAATTTTTAGTAGAGACAAGAATTCATTATGTTGGCTAGGCTTGTCTCAAACTCCTGACCTCAAGTGATCCACCTGCCTCAGCCTCCCAAAGTGCTGCAATTATAGGCGTGAGCCACCGCACCCAGTCTGTTTTTAATTCTTTGAGAAATATCCCTACTGTTGTTCATAGAGGTTGAACTAATTTATATTCCCACCAACATTGTATAAGCATTCCTTTCTGTCCACATCTTCACTCACATGTCTTATTTTGTGACTTACTAATAATAGCCATTCTGACTGGTGTGAGATGATATCTCATTGTGGTTTTAATTTGCATTTCTCTAATGATTAGTGATGCTGAACATGTTTTCATTATTTGTTGGCTGCTTGTCTGACTTCTTTTGAGAAGTGTCTGTGTCCTTGGCCTACTTTTTAATGGGGCTACTTGTTTTCTCTTGTTGATTTGTGTAAGTTACTTACAGATCTGGGTGTTAGTCCTTTGTCAGATGCATAGATTGCAAATATTTTCTCCCATTCTGAAGGTTGTCTGTTTACTCTGGCGATAGTTTCTTTGGCTGTGCAGAAGCTCTTTAATTTAATTAAGTCCCAATTGTCAAGTTTTATTTTGTTGCATTTGCTTTCAAGGTCTTAGTCATAAATTCTTCAGGCCAATATCCAGAATTGTTTTTCCTAGTTTTTTTCCTTATATTTTTATCACTTAAGGTCTTACATTTAATTCTTTAATCCATCTTAAGTTAGTTTTTATGTCGGGGTCCAGTTTCATTCTTCTGCATATAGTTAGCCAGCTTTCCCAACACCATTTATTGAATAAGATGTTCTTTCCCCACTGTTTATTTTTCTTGACTTCGTCAAGCATTAGTTGGTTATAAGTGTGTGGATTTATTTCTAGGTTCTCTATTCTATGCCATTGATCTACGTGTTTATTTTTGTATTAGCAGCATGCTGTTTTGGTTACTATATCCTTGTATTATAGCTTGAAGTGGGGTAACGTGATGGCTTTGGCTTGGTTCCTTTTGCTTAGGACTGCTTTGGCTATTCAGGCTCTTTTTTGTTCCATATGAATTTTAGAATTTTTACTTCTAGTTCTGTGAAAAATAATGTTGGTAATTTGATAGGAATTGTGTTGAATCTGTAGATTGCTTTAGGAAGTATGGTCATTTTATCAATATTAATTCTTTCAATCTGTGGGCATTGAATGTTTTTCCATTTGTTTGTATCATCTATTGTTTCTTTCATTAGTGTTTTGTAGTCCTCCTGGTAGGGATCTTTCAACTCCTTTGTTAAATGTATTCCTAGGGGTTATTTTATGTGTGATTATTGTAAATCAGATTTAGTTCTTTATTCGGTTATCAGCTTGAATGTTGTTGGTGTATAAAAATGCTACTGATTTTTGTACATTCATTTTGTATCCTGAAATTTTACTGAAGTCATTTATCAGGTCCAGGAGTCATTCAGATGAATCTTTAGGGTTTTGTAGGCATAGGATTATATTGTCAGTGAACACAGATAATTTGACTTCTTCTTTTGTAATTTAGATGCCTTTTATTTTTTTCTCTTGCCTGATTGCTCTTGCTAGAACTTCTAGTATTATGTTGAATAGGAGTGGTAAGAGTGGACATCCTCATCTTGTTCCGGTTCTTAGGAAGAATGTTGTTAACTTTTATCCATTTGGCATGAATGTTGGCTGTGGGTTTGTCATATATTGCTCTTATTATTTTGAGATATGTTCCTTTGATGCATAGTTTATTGAGGGTTTTTATCATAAAGGGATGTTAGATTTTTATCAAATGCTTTCTAGGAATTTATCCATTTCCTCTAGGTTTTCTGGAGTGTGTGCACAGAGATATTCATAGTAGTCTCTGAGGATCATTTTGTAATTCTCTGGTATCAGTTGTAATGTCAACTTTGTCATTTCTGATTTTGCTTATTTGAATCTTTTCTCTTTTTTTCTTGGTTAATCTAGCTAGTGGTCTATCGATCTTTTTTATCCTTTGAAAGAACTCACTTCTCCTTTTATTGGTCCTTTGTATGTGATTTTGTTCTGAATTTCACTTAGTTCTGCTCTGATTTTTATTACTTCTTTACTTGTGTTAGCTTTGAGATTGTTTGCTCCTGTATTTCTACTTTAGTGTGACATTAAATGAATTTGAGATCTTTCTGTATTTTTGATGTAGGCATTTAGCACTGTAACCTTTCCTTTTAACATTACTTTTGCTATATTCCAGAGGTTTTGGTAGGTTGTGTCTCTATTTTCATTTATTTCCATTTTTTAAATTCCCAGCTTAACTTTATTTTTTACCCATTTTATTCAGGAACTAATTGTTTAGTTTCCATGTACTTATGTGGTTTTGAGAGTTCCTCTTGGTATTGATTTCTAATTTTATTCCACTGTGGTCCAAGAAGATGCTTGATATGATTTTGATTTTTCAAATTTATTGAGACTTGCTTTATGAGCAAGCATGTGGTCAATTTTCAAGATTATTTCATGCACAGGTGAGAAAAATGTATACTCTGTGATTGTTAGGTAGAGTATTCTCTAGATGTATATTAGGTCCATTTGGTCAAGAGTCCAACTTAAGTCCCAATTTTCTTCGTTAGTTTTTTGCCTTGATTTGTCTAGTGCTGTCAGTGGAGTGTTGAATTCCCCCAATATTATTGTATGACTATCTCTTTTATTAGGTGTAGTAGTATTTGTTTTATAAATCTAGATGCTTCATGTTGGGTGCACATGTATTTTGTATAGTTAAATCTTCTTGTTGAACCCTTTATCTTTATATAATGACCTTTTTTGTCTTTTTTTTTTTTAACTCTTGTGGTTTAAAGTCTGTTTTTTCTGATACAATAGTGACCCCTGCTCTTTTTTGTTTTCCATTTGCATGATAGATCTTTCTCCATCTCTTTACTTTGAGCCTGTGGGAGTCATTATATGTGAGATGGGTCTTGAAGGCAGCAGAAGGTTGGATCCTGTTTTTGATACAATTTGCCAGTCTATATCTTTAAAATGATGCGTTTAGGCCATTTATGTTCAAGGTTAATATTGATATATGAGGTTTTGCTCCTGTCATACTGTTTTTAGGTAGTTGCTTTGTAGTCTCAATTATGTAATTGCTATATGAGTTCTGTAAACTTTGTATTTATGTGTGTTTTTATGGTAGCAAGTACCATTCTTTCATTTCCATGTTTAAAACTCCTTTGAGCATTTATTGTAGGGCTATTCTGGTGGTGATAAATTCCCTTAGTGTTTTCTTGCCTGCGAAACACTTAATTTCTTCTTCACATATGAAGCTTAGTTTGTCAGGATATGAAATTCTTGGCTGGTATTTTTTTTTTCTTTAAGAAGGCTAAAAATCGGCCCCCAATGTCTTCTAGCTTGTGTGGTTTCTCCAGAGAAATCTGATGTTAGTCTGATAGGATTTTATTTATAGATAGTTTTGCCCTTTTCTCTAGCAGCCTTTAACATTTTTCCTTTTGCCTTGATCTTGGATGCTGTGATAACTAAATGTCATGGGAATGGTTGTCTTGTATAGTATCTCACAGGTTTTCTCTGAATTTTTTGTATCTAGATATCAACTTCTCTAACAAGATCAGGGAAATTTTCCTGAATTTTTCCTGAAATTTCCCTCAAATATGTTTTCCAAGTTGCTTACTTTTACTTTTTCTCTCTCAGGAATGCCAATCAGTCATAGGCTTGGTTGCTTTACATAATTCCACATTTCTTAAATACTTTGTTCATTTTTTAAAATTATTTTTTATTTATTTTTGTCCGACTGTGTTAATTCAAACGACCAGTCTTCAAGCTCTGACATTCTTTCTTCTGCTCAGTCTAGTCTATTATTAAAGCTTCCAACTTATGTTTTGAAATTCCCTTAGAGAATGTTTGAATTCCAGAATTTTATTTGTTTTTTCTAAATCTAGCTGTCTCATCTTTCATACCCTTAATAATTTGTCTGGTTTCTTTGCATTGTATTTCAACATACTCTTGGATCTCGTTGAGTTTCCTTGCAATCCGTATTTTGAATTCTTTGTCTGTTATTTCAGACTTTTCCATTTTTTAGAATCCTTTGCTAGAGACCTAGTGTGATTTTTTGGAGGTGTCAAGACACTCTGGCTTTTTGTATTGCCAGAGGTGTTTCACTGATTCCTTCTCATCTGAGGGAGCTGTTGCATCTTATATTTGAAATTGCTATTGTTTGAAGGAGACTTTTTTTATTTTTTATTCTTTTTTTCCTTGAGGGTATTACCGTGACATATGTTATGTGTGATCATTTGGCTTTGTTTCTGGGTGCTTGCAAGGGGCCAAGGCTCTGTATGGGTTCCTTGGTTGTGGGTAGCTTCTGTGTGATGGCTTTCTCAGATGCTGCTTGTTACAGTGATGTACTGGATGTATGAGCCAACATACTATCTCCTGTGGGATGAGGGTCCATAGGTCTCAGGAAGCTTATCTTATGGACTAACACTAAGCCTTTCTGGCAGCAGGTTTTCTATTTGGTGGTGCAGTTCAGACTGCAGTCCAGTAGGTGTCACTTAAGAGTAAGAGCTTGCCCCACTTTAGGTAGGCTGGCCAGGAGTGGAAGCACTCACCCTGATGGGGAGGTGGCAAGAAGACTAAAGTATACTGAGGTTTCAGGGAAAATGGGGGTGAACCAGCTTCTCATCCTGAGCCACCAGGAATGCAATCTTATTCCCTATCATGCCTGGCACAGGACCCATGACCTTCAGTTCATATACACTTTGTCCTTTCGTTCCCAGCTACAATGCATCTATGGACCATGGATATACCTCTCTGACTGCTACCACCAAAATGGGCTCAGGGCAGAGCCTCTTCCCTGGATCTAGGGAAGGTAACTCTGCATCTTGTCTGTCTTCCATTGCTGAGACACTACTGCTCTGTGTGTGGGGTGGGGGTGGGGAGTTGGGCCCCACCCTTCATTCAAGCTTAAGTGGTCAGGCTCACTTTCAGCAGAGGTGGAGCTGCCACAAAAAGCACAACAAATGCTTTCTCTGAGTGCATACCTGCCAGGTCCCAGTAGGAAGAGCCATTTCTGCATCTGCAACAGTGGACGGGGGTGGGAAATGACCCCCTCTTCACGTCTGTTCCTGGCTGTCGGTGTTGTCCCCTTCAGCAATTGTTGCCACACTGTAAAAAGTAAAGTAGAGGTTCCTCTTCAAAGACTTTCCTCCCCATTTAATTAAAAATAAATAGTAACGTCTCTTAGAAGCAAAACGTATTCAAAGACCTGTGCTAACATTCTTAAATATCTGCTAGCCGTAATAAAGAAATCAATGTACTTTATGTTCTTAGCTCCCACAATTTAGCCTAAATATTTGCCCTGGCGTGCTTATACTGGTTCAAGCAAGCATTAGGTCATAGCCTGTTCCTCTTCCTTATTTGAAGGCGTTTTTACCTTTCTTAGCATTCCACAAGTTACTTCTTCCTTCCTTCGTTCTCCTCTGCCTTTGCTTCTTTTAAAAAGTTCTAAGTTGCTAGCCAATCGGGACAAATACAGAATGTGAGGTCCCGTTCCAGCCAATGGAAACCAGACACAGCAGTAGGGTGGACGCGTCAGGTTATAAATGACCCTGTCTCCTTTGTTCGGTGTACCCTCATGGCAAAACTGCTGGCGAGTGTACCCTTTCTGCAGAAAGTATAAAAATGGCCTTGCTGAGGGAATTAAATTTATGTTCAAGTGCTATTTCTTTACGGCACCAGGGGACAAGCATTTCAAATACATACCCACATTTCTTTGGCCCAAGGGGGCCTTTAGCAGGCTGCCCACCTTCTACCTTAGGGGCAACCTGAATTGAGGGTTAGATCTCCAGAGGCCCTGCAGCTTCCTGGGGATCTGCTAGTCCCCTGTACTTGCCAAAGTCAGAGTGCATTGTGGGGTACGTTTGCAGGGAATCTGGTGGTGTGGTGACTTAAGAGCAGAGAATTAATCGGGCAAAACAGTGACCCATGACAGATGCACAACCAGTATGCTGCCCACCATCTCAGTTCGGGTCTGAGAGGAGTGTGGGCACACCTGCATGAGGTGGTCACCTAGTTCTCTGTCCATGGGAAGTTGCCACCACTAGTATTGCCCTGGGTCACAAGGGCAGAGGGGCTCCCCAACTATTTGACAGTCAGCAGATTGTCACAGGGACGAGGGCAGCAGATAAGAACATGCACCTACTCTTTCCATGGGACTCAGAGTTCCTTGAGGGTCCACCTCTGGCAGACTCTTGCTGCTTTCCTTTTCTGGATTCTAGCTTCTTTCCATGGTCACGTTGACAGACTCTCTTCCCTCAGTTTTCCATTCAGAACATGTCCATTCACCATTAACTTTGATCTTCTTTCTGAGGAAAACTGGCATCTGATGCCCCTAGTCACTCATCTTGGCCGGGTGGTGCGGGGGGAGCCTCCTAATTGTAAATCTTTTTGCCTTTTGGTTCCAATTGCTAGGAAATTTCCATGACTGAAAGTTCCAGTTTTTAAATTAAATTTCCTATTTTTAATCATATTTATAATTTCTGAGAACTCATTCTTAATCTCTGACGATAAAAATTTAATTCCTCTGCTCTCCGCATTTTCTCTCTGTTTTTGTCTCTTTTTCATGTTGATGGCTATCCCCAACCATCTGATAATCATTGGTGGGCCATTCGTATTTAAAACTGAAGTAACAATGAGTTGATTGGAAGCTCTTTGACCATAAGTGGGCCTTGTTCATGAATGGACTTCACAATTAAATAATCAAATGGCCAAAAAGATTTTTCACTGAAAACCCCAAAATGTCAGTATTTATGGATCTTCTTTCTAGAGAAGTTTAGTCTTATCAGCAAATAATCTTCCAATCACCTGCCTGTGGTATCTGAGGCTGCCTGCCTTTGTTGTGGTGTTGAGTAAAAGTAGGGGATTGGAGTTTTACCTTTACTATACAGACTCTCACTCAGTGCCCTTTTATGCTCTGGCATTTCACTCCTGTTCTCCCTTATGTGTTAGCAAATTCCAGATTCTGGGATAGCCAATTCCAGAATCTCCTTGGTTCAAGTAACCCAGAAAATATATCACCTGTCCTTTGTGGGAGTGGGGAAGGACAGGAGTGATGACATAAAAAATCTCACCATTCCTGCTGATATTCCCCTGCCTGACTCCTACTGGCGGTGCTGTCTAGTGCCTCCATTTTCTAGTCTGTTCAGAGCAATTCAAGGTGAACTGGCTATATGTCACCAGTTTGCTAAATTATTTACCATTTCTCCATCCTTTTTCCATCTGTATTGTGGTTTGAGGTTAAAAAGTTCTTCTAGTTTTATTGAAGGTGAAATTTGTGTTTCTCTTTTGTTTCATCCTTGTGTTCAGAGATGGTTTTCAAAAGAAGAGTGTGGAAATTACTTTGCTCCATCATGTTAAAACCATATGTACCTCCTAATTTTATAAATACAGAAACCAAGACCATAGAAGATGAAATGATTTTCCTTCTATTTGTCCCATTGCTGCCATAGCCCGATTGGAAGCAAGTTATTTAATTATTAACCCTGTGCTTTTGTCAGCACACTACACTAAAATAGGTTCCATAAGGTGACACTAAAGTATTGGCTTTCTTTTCTGATTAAATATATAGTACATATTCATCCACTGAAACCACTCTTGGCAAAGTCACAAATGATCTCCATGTTGCCAAATCCAATAGTCAATTATTAGTCCTCATCTGTTTAACTCATCAGTGGCATTTACAATATTGATGACTCCTTCCTCCTTGAAACACCTTTGTTCATTTAGCCTTCAGAACACTATTCTTAAATTTTCTTTTAACCTCACTGCTTCCTCCTTTTCTATCCTTTGGCTCTTCCTCATTTATCAAACCTCCAAACGTTGAAGTGTACCAGAGCTCTATTTTCTTGTCATTATTTTCCTCCATCTGCTCTCATTCCTTAGGTAATCTGATTTGTCCCATTGCTTTAGATATTGTGATACTTTTACTTTTATACATCAACTTGAGTGGATTGCGGATGCCCAGACATCAGGTTAAACATTATTTCTAGATATGTCTATGAGAATGTTTCTAAATAAGATTAACATTTGAGTTGGTGAACTAAGTAGATGGTTCTCCCTAATGTGTGTAGGCATCACCCAGTCCACTGAAGGTCAGAATAGAGTAAAGGTGGAGAAAGAAACAAATTGCCCCTGCCCTTTTGCCTTACTGCTTCAGCTGGTACATCTCATCTCATCTTTTCCTACCTTCCGACTGGGATTTACATCATTGGCTCCCCTGGTTCTCAGGCCTTTATACTTGGTCTGAATTATACCACTAACTTTCCTGGGTCTCCAGCTTGCAGATGGCAGATCATGGGAATTCTCAACCTTCATAATTGTATGTGAGACAATTCCTTATAACAAAACATATTTGTGTGTGTGTGTGTGTGTGTATCCTATTAGTTCTGTTTATCTGGAGAACACTGACTAATACAAATATCATATATATACTTACAACTTCTAAAAGCCTGTCTTCAACCTCAATTTATTCACTGAATTTTAGACTTGTATATTCAACTAACTTAATATTGCTGTTCATTATAGTGACTAACCTCAACTTGCCTTTGGTGATTGAGTTCTGCCTCTTGGCTTTGCCAGTCTGGGATCCAATTACTCCTATTTCATTTAGGTTTTCTAATTGAGTGACTGTGGTTCCCACTGTAAGTTCTGGCCTACACAGAAGAGTGATCATGGAGCTCTTCAAGAATACTGGAGCTCCTCTTACAAATTTAGTCATCAATGTATTAGTGAAAAGTATGCTGCCTGGACTCTTCTGATATAAGTCTCAAATAAAAAATCCACTTTAACAGTCCAGTATCCCCAGCCTTTGTATTCCTTTCTCTGCATTAAACCAAGAAAGATTGGGCTTTTGTGTGTGTGTGTGTGTTTTTTTTTTTGAGACGGAGTTTCGCTCTTGTTGCCCAGGCTGGAGCGCAATGGCGTGACCTCAGCTCATCGCAACCTCCACCTCCTGGGTTCAAGCTATGTCTCCTGCCTCAACCTGCCGAGTAGCTGGGATTATAGGCATACACCACGATGCCCTGCTAATTTTTTGTGTGTATTTTTAATAGAGACAGGGTTTCTCCATTAATGACCAACCTCCATGTTGGTCAGGCTGGTCTCAAACTCCCGACCTCAGGTGATCCGCCTGCCTTGGCCTCCCAAAGTGCTGAGATTACAGATGTGAGCCACCACACCTGGCCAAGATTGGGTATTTCTAATTCACTTGTGGTGGGCCATCTTTTGGTTCATATTTTAGCCAACTAACCAAATAATTAAAGTCCTTTCTAATTCCCCAATCTGTAACATTAAATGCAGAATTCCTGATTATGGAGCCCATATCAATAAATTCAGCCTGATCTAACATTATGTTCCTTCCAGCATTATCCCATATCCTGAATATCCTTTCCCACACATATTCCCTGGATTTCTACTTGTATAAATTAGAGAAATCAAGAAGTTATTTTGGAATATAGTGCATCTCCTCATGGGTCACACTTTGACTTTAAAAGTCTTCTGTAACTTGAATCTAGTTATAGGTCTAAACACAAAGAGGGGTGGTGGAGGTAAGTCATGAGGAGAATCTGAATTGTCTTGCATGGGAACTGCCTCAGTGGAGGCCATTAAAATTTCCTAAGGCAATGTAGGCTTAATCTACTCAGACAGAAATGAAAAGGGTGACACTACTGTGAACTGGGAGGACAATTCCACTGGGGATTGGGAGGCTGCTTCCACTGGATGTGGAGAAAGCTCTTCTACTGGCAAAGAAGCCTTATCAGAATTTAGGGGCTCAAAGTCCCCAGCTTTATCAGGGTCTTCTCAGACATCTTCATTCCAACTTACAGGATCCCATTCTTTACCATTCAATGCCCTCACTTTAACAGTAGATATCCTGCGAGGCTGGGAGTTAAATTTGCATTGTAATTCAGCCAATCTCAGGATGAAGTCCTGCATTTTATTTCCAGCAATTTCAGCCCTGCAGCTACAGGAGATCAGGTTCTCCCTTGGGGCATACCTAAAAGCTCTTAAGTAATTTATGTAGTGCTTGAGGTGGGAATTTTAATCCCTGAGCTCATTCTTTTATTTCACCACTTTGTCTAACAACATTAGGAGCAACCAACCAATGCCATTATATTCCTTATTTTTCCAAATATGTTCAAGACTATCATACACAGAGTCATTTAACACCTTGCTTTATATAAGTGGTTAACTAGGAGTATCTAATGCAGATATTTTGTGTATCTTTATAAACAAGTCATGCCATGAACTATCAGTGATCTTTTTACTACTGGAAAAAGACTCATGAGCATCTTTAAATCTAGTCAGATTAGAGAGTCAATTCCAGAAACCCCAGAATCAATTCAGAAAACTCATCTTTAAAATTATCTTCCTCTAAAATCACTGTCAGTACCAAAATTTGTATTAGCCAGTATTCTTCAGAGAAACAGAACCAACTGGCGGGGTGGGAGGGAGGAAGAGAGAGAGAGAGAGAGAGAGGGAGAGGGAGAGAGAGAGAGAGATATTATTATGGGAATTAGCAAATTAGTTCATGTGGTTATGGAGGCCAAGAATTCCCATGAACTGAAATCTGCAAGCTGGAGAACCAGAAAACCCAGTGATGTAATTCAGTTTCAGTTAGAAGGGCTGAGAATTTAGGGAGCCAATGATGTAACTCACAGTCTGAGTTGGGGTTGTGGGGAGTAGCACTGGTTTAAGTCTTGGACTTTGAAGAACTGAGAATCAGGAGTTCCAATTTCCCAGGGAGGGAGAAAATAGGCAATGGATGTTCCAGTTCAAGAAGAGACAACAAATTCGCTCTTCCTTTGCCTTTTGTTCTATTTGGGTTCTTAATAGATTAGATGATGCCTACCCACATTGGTGATGGCAATCTTCTTTGCTCAGTCTACCAATTGAAATGTTAAGCTCTACTAGACACAGACACATCTAGAAATATTTTACCAGCTATTTGGACATCCATTAGCTCAGTCCAGTTGACACATAAAATTAACCATCAGAATACTGCATAATTTAAATTATATGACACCCTGGAAAAATAAAAACTATGGAGACAGTAAAAATATTAGTGGTTTCATGGGGTAGGGCAGAGGGAGATATGAATAGGTGGAGCATAGAGGATTTTCAGGGCAGTGAAACTATTTTGTATGATACTGTAATAGTGGCTGTATGACATTATGCATTTGTCAAGAAACTTAGAACTTTAAAGCACAAAGAGTAGCATACACAAATTATTTAATAAAATTATGTAGGAGGCCAGGGAATCCCAGAATAAAATACAGAATCTAACTATATTGTAAATATATAAAAGAACCTCACTGAACTGGGTGGGATGAAAAAGTGCTAACCTAAGACACTTTGGGAATGAGTGGATTCTGTAAGACAAAAGGAAAAAAAATACACAAGCACTGTGCTCTAGTTAATAAAGTTGTTACACATGGGGATATGAGCTAATAGTTTCTATACTGCCATATTTCTGTCTTAATTTATTTGTGCTGCTATAACAAAATACCTGAGACTGAAAAATTTATAAAGAACAGAGATTTATTTTCTGACAGTTCTGGAGGCTGGAAAATCAAAGATTAAGGTGCTGACAAGTTTGGTGTCTGGTGAAGGCCTTCTTATTGCATCCTTACATGGCAGAAAGGCAGAATGGCAAAAGAGGCTGAATTCATGACCTCAAGACCTTTTATAAGGGTGTTAATCCCATCCATGAAGGTGGAGTCCTCATGGCTCAATTACCTCCTAAAAGCCCCACCTCGTAATACTATCACATGAGTCTTAGGTTTCAACATGTGCATTTTGAGGGGACACATACATTCAAACCATAACATTTCATCCCTGGCCCCCCAAAATTCACATCCTCCTAACATACATTCAAAATACATTCATTCCATCACAATAGCCCCAAGAATCTTAATTCATTCCAGCACCAACTTTATAGTGTAAGTCTCATCTAAATTAGATATCGGTGAGATTCAAGATATGATTCATTCTGAGGCAAACTAATCTCCAGCTGTGAACCTGTGAAATCAAACAAGCTATGTGTTTGCAAAATACAATAATCAGACAGGCATAGGGAAGACATTTCCAATCCAAAAGGGAGAAATAGGCAAGAACACAGGAATAACAGATTCTAAGTAAGATCTAAACCCAACAGAGCAAATAACATTACATTTTGCAGCTTAAGAATAATCTTGACTCCTTGCCCACATTCTGGAAACACTGGAGTGGGGGTTCAGTCTCCAAGCTTCCATGGGGGGCTTTGCTGGATACAGCCCATGCCACAGTTCTCATAGTTTGGAGCAGGTAACTGTAGCTCTCCTAGGCTGAAACTTCAGCACACTGATGGCTCTAGATGTCTGCAGTCTCACGGGCAGCCCCACCTCTATGGATCTGCTAAGTAAGCATTGCCCTAGTTGGGACTCTAAGCTGTGGTTCTGACCTCTTAGCTCCACAAAGCATTGTTCTAATGGCAGCTCTCTGTGGCAGCCCTGCCCCTGTAGCAATCCACTGCCTGGGCTTCAAGGTTCCCAGAAGCATCCTTTGAAATCTAGGTGGAGGTAGCCATACCTCCACAGCCCATGTACTCTGTGCACTTGCAGAATTAGCACTGTTTGGATGCCATCAAGGTTTATAGTCTGCACCTTTTGGAGTGATGGTCTGAGCTGCACCTGGGCCCACTTGAGCCACAGCTGAGGTGACCAAAGAGTGCTGCATCAGAATGTGAGAAGCAGAGACTTGAGGCAGCCCAGGGCAACAAGTCTCTCAAGTTTCCATGGGGGCCCTGAACCCCTCTTTTGGAACTGTTCTGCTCTAGAGGCTCTGGCATTCTGTAAGTGGGGAAGCCACAAAAATCTCAGAAATGCCTTTGGGGTCATTCTTCCACTGTCCTGATGAATAGCATCTGGCTTCTTTCAATCCATACTAATCTCCATATCAAATGGTCAATTAGTCACATCCTTGATATTCTCTTCTAAACGTGCTTTTTTATTCTTCATAATTTGGCCAGGTTGGAAATTTTCTAAATATTTACCTAGTTTCCTTTCAATTATAAATTCTATCTTTAAATCATTTCTTTATTCTTGCATTTTACTATAAGCAATCAAGAGAAGCCATGCAACACTCTGAACTCTTTGCTTAGATGTTTCTTCCACCAAATAGTCTAGTTCATTGTTCACAAGTTCTGCCTTTCACAAAGCATTAGGGCATAAAGAAAATTCAGCCAAGATCATTGCCGCTTTGTAACAAGGATGGTATTTCAGTTTCCAATATCTTGTTTCTCATTTTCATCTAAAACCTCATCAGCTTAGCCTTTACCATCCATATTCCCACCAACATGCTGTTCATGACCACTTAGATAGCTCTAAGATTTAGGCTGTCTGTACAGTTCTCTACTTCTGAGTCTTCACCAGAATTGCGGTTAATGTTCCATTCATGGTAATCTAGGCTTTTTTTTTTTAGCATGAACTTCAAAATTCTTCCAGCCTCTACCCATTACCCAGTTCCAAAGCCACTTGCATATTTTTAAGTATTTGTTCTAGCAACACTTTTAGGTATTCTAGCAACATTTCCTCTTCTCAGTACCATTTTCTATCTTAGTCCATTTGTGCTGCTGTAACAAAATACCTGAGAATGGGTATAGTAATTTATACAGAACAGAGGTTTATTTTCTCACAGTTTTGGGGGCTGGGAAGTTCAAGATAAAGCTGTTCACAGATATGGTTTCTGGTGAAGACCTTACTGCATGCTTATGTGGCAGAAGGTAGAAGGGCAAAAGGGACCAAACTCACAGCCTCAAGCCCTTTTATAAGGGTGCTGATTCCATCCATGAGGGTGGAGTCCTCATGGCCTAATCACCTCCTAAAGGCTCCACCTTTTAATACTATCACCTTGGGTCTTAGGTTGCAACATATGGATTTGGGGGGAATATATACATTCAAACCATAGCAATATGTATACTGGACTTATGTGTATATGGTAAATGGTGGGAGCCATGTTTCTCACTTTTGAAGTGGTAGGTTACACATATGCAAGGGAAGGAGTCCAGAATGATCCATATGGTAATGGATTAGAGTTAGAGACATCAATATGAACTCACATTTAGCTTAATATAAATATAAATTGCTACTTATAAAAATATTTAAGATTTGTATATACTCACAGGTTAGTATATAAACATAAATTTCCTTGCTCTGTCAATATTAGGGTCCTGAAGCAAAACTACCCTCAATAGCAATGAGCACACAGGGTACCCAGATTTGGCTTTCTATAAACATTCTCCAGTAAAAGGAACCAGAGATCCTTGAAGTAATTGATGATTCTAGGACTGAGGCAGGAAATTATATAAAATGAGCTGGATCATTTTATGTGCTAGAAAGTAATGAAATAACTTTAAAAAAACCAAACATACCCTTCACATTGATGGATTATGTCAAAGGGACATAGGAGTCAACTGAAAGAACTCCCAGTAGCAAAATCTGGAACAATTTAAGCAATAAAATATATAAAATAGTATTAGATTATAACTCAAAGTATATAATAAATATTAATGAGTAAATACTGACATAAATAAATGAATAAATATGAGTGAATAGATAAATCTCCCATGAAGAAGAATTCCAAATAATTTATGCAGATACTCTGCTCTCAAGAAAACAGAGCATAACTCCCCATTGAGTAAGTGTGGGCTGCATAGTAACTTTCTTCCCAGTACTATGGTATGAAAAGGAGGAAAACAAATAAGTAGTTTTACAGTGGAGAAAACTGGCAAACACTACCTCAGCCAGGTGATCCAGTTCAACCTCAACAGTGATGTTGATAGCATATATACATACTATATATGTATGTTGATAGTATGTACTCTTGGATATGATGTGATAAAAATAGCACTTTACCCTTTGGCCTTCCTCTCAAAACCCCACAACCCCACAACCCTAGTCTAGTCATGTGAAAAATATCAGACAAATTCCAATTTAGGAATACTTAAAAAAATACCAGACCAGCACTCCTCAAAACTGTTAGGGTGATCAGAGAAAGTCTGAGAAGCTGTCACAAAGAGAACCCTAAAGAAACATGACAATTCATGTAATGTGGCCCTGAATGGAATCTTGGAACAGAAAATGGACAATAGCTAAAAACCGAGGAAGTCTGAATTAAGTATGAACTTTAATAATACTGTGTCAATATTGGTTCATTAATTTCAACAAAATATACCATAGTAATTTTTGATGTTAATAATAAGAGAAAGTGGTGTGGGTTATAATGGCTACTCTTTGTATTATCTTCACAACTTTTCTGTAAGTCTAAAATTATTCTAATATTAAAAGTCTATTTTTTAAAACACCCATTTACAAAGTGTCATATTGTCAAAGATAGAAGCTATATACTTGGTGGCAGATTGATTACTTTGGATTACTGTCCTCATGGGAATGAAAATGTCTTATTCTCACAGTTATTCACAAATTATTCACTGAATTTAGATGCCCTAGTGACCAACAGAGAAATCCTTTCAACAAAGAACACAGTTATGACCCCATTAGTGAAAGCTGAGTGAGGTACCTGGCCATTTTGGGCTTATCATGCCATTGAAACACATGTTAGGATTATAAATTTGACCTCCAAGCCCACCACATGGCCAGCACCACCATTTTGTACCTAAAGAATGCTTTATCTATTGCTGTGGTATCCACACAGCATTGCCTCTATATATATATATATATATCCTACATACTGTAAAGGACGTACAATAATATCTTCCAATGCTCACAGAGTTCACTGGCCTTATTAAGTGCTTTCACCAAGAAGCATCTGGCTTTATGTGGAGTGTAGTAGACTGCTGAAGGTTCAGTTACAGTGCCAGCTGGGAAGAATGCCTTGCAACTCTCAATATATGGTGCTTTCTTCACCATAATTGTGTAAGTCCAGAAATTAAGGAGTATAAACAGGAATGGCCCCTCTGTTATACTCACTGAAAGTATTTTTGCTTCATTCACTGAATTTAGATGCCCTAGTGACCAATAGAGAAATCCTTTCAACAAAGAACACAGTTATGACTCCATTAGTGAAAGCTGAGTGAGGTACCTGGCCATTTTGGGCTTATCATGCCATTGAAACAACAAACATAGAAGGGGATCACTATACTGAGAAGGTGATTTATTCTGATTATCGGGGGAAACTGGGTTATTGCTACACAACAAGGGCAAAAAGGCCTATTTTGAGAGCTAGGGCATTTCCTAGAGCACATCGTATTTCTCTCTTGTACTCAATAGTCCTGATCTATGAAAATCTGCATCATTGCAATGTAAACCAGACATCAAAGACTCAACTTCTTTAAAGTTTGCACCATCCCCCGGTAAAGATTACCATCCAGCTGGCATGCCATCAAAGGATAAAGGCACAGGTAATATGTGGTAGAAGATAACTATACTAATCAACTTAGCCCTTATGACCAGCTATAGAAATGGGGTCTAACACATCTACATTTTGTGAAATTAATCCCTTTTCCCATATTGTATTATATGAACTCTGGCGTTGATTAATGTTTTATATTTTATGTGACAGTATGATGAGATTTTATCATCCTGCAATGATACAGTAGTTGATGGGACTTCATGCACTCCTCTGTTGGGAAAATGAAGGTTTCATCCTAATGAAATGCAAGAATGGATATTGCAAATCAAAAAGAATGGGCTGTATGAGATGACTTCTGCTTGACTCCCTTCCAGATTCATTTTTTACTATTCTCTAACCCTTTCTCATTCACTACTACCTCAACTTCTGTCCACAACATTAAGTTGATTTTGGCCCTAGCAGTAGACTGCAAAGAAGGGAGGGGTGTGAGACAGGGTATTTACTTCCTTGGTTCTTTCCCTGAAAGTTTGCCTTGGGCTGGCTATTTCTCTCAAATAAAAGTTACTTACTGCTCCTCTTAAGATAACCAACATTCTCTGTCCTCTCTCATGCTTTCAAGCCTGTAGTCATGATATTTTGGCTGCTACTAGCCCTATGTTCCTGCATATAAATAAACCCTTCTTGAATTATCCTATTTCAAGTATACTGTGTTTGTGTTTCTATTTCCTGTGGGGACCAGGCCTGATTCCATATATATACATATATATATATATATACACACACAGTCACATCATCATATATTTTAGATAAATAGATTTATCCAAATTTCTGTTGTCGAATATTTAGTCTTCTCCCCTGCCCCTCCACATACTATAAATGTTTTGCTATTGTAAATAACACTGCAAATATTACACTTTGGCTAAATCCTAGTGGAAACTTGTCTTAATTTTCCTAGGATACATTTTTAGAAGAGAAATTGATAGCTTAAAATCAGAAAATATTTTTAAGTGTCTTAATACAGATTTCCATTTTGCCCTCCAGTAAATTGGTGACAACTTATACTGATTTATATCAGCCATATATGAGGCAACTTAATTCATTCCACTTTAGTTAAAGCTGGGTATTAATATGTTATAATTGGAAAATTTATGGATGAAACATAATTTTATTATTGGTTTAATTTGCATTTATGTTATCTCTTAAGTTGAAAATTTTCATATTAATGTATATGTATACATATATTTTTTTTTTGTAAATTGCTTTTTTGTCTATTTGGGGATTCACCTTTATTTCTTTCGTTAAAATACTTGCTCCTTGTGAATGTTTATTTTGATGACAAAAAGAACAAAAACCAGGAAACAAGGGGCACAATGACTATTTTTCATGATAGGATTTCTGAAGGACTGAATTCAATATATTTCTAGGGCAAATTTTATTCTATTTTCGAAAAGTACACTATGATTATCATTAACATCATGAGGAACTGCATGAATAAGTTATCAGCAGAAAAAAAATATCTTCAAGTAGATATCAAAACTTACCACACAATGTTATTTAAAATGTGAGTCTTTTAAATGCAGTCTTTTTTCACAGGAAGTGCCATTGCTTTGCATTTCTTTTCCCCAGGCCACATAACTCTTTGTTTTAATGAAGAGGAAAAAATAAAAAATCCAAGCTACCAATAATAAAAAAGAAAAGCCTATTCCCTGCTAGAGAAAAATTTGCAATCATGTGTGATAGAAAGTAGAAATAGGCAAAGTCACAAAGCAATAGCCTATTTACATATTATTTCCATGAAGTTTCTTTCCCCATTGGATATTGTTTAAAAAAAAATTGTTTCACTACCCAAATACATGGGAGATTTGAAGCAGAGATAACTCATTCTTCCCATTTTAAAGCAATAATACACACTAACACATTGTTGTTCAGTCTCCATTAGGGAAGAGTATTTATTTCCAGACTATTATAGACAATTGAAAATCAGCTTATGCTGTTCCCAGCATTCAAATGCCATTCAGGAATTACAGTTTCCTCTTGAACTAGTACCTTCCTATTGTCCTGATGACTCAATTGACAACATCTTCAAATCAGTCCCCATCTGTCTATCTCTTATTATCATCATCATCATTGCCTACTACTTTAATTCAAGGTGTTTTCCCTTCTCACCTGATCTATTATAATAGCTGCTTAAATTGACCTTACTGTGAGTCTCACTTTTTTCCAATGACCCTCCAGGATACTGTCAGACCATCTCTCTGAAATGTACATGTGGCCCTTCACATTCCTCTAAATAGCCCTTTGATAACTTGGATGTTACTATAGAGTAACATCCAAACTCTTTAGTATGGCATGTAGTTTGGACTTAGCCTCTGAAAGCTTTGTCTACCCTTCATGCCTTTCTTTAGTCATGTGAAAAGTGAGCCTGTGATCACACATTTTTACCCTGTCAACCCAGTGAATACCTCTCTCAAAACTCATTTCAAGTGTCACTTTTTAAGCAAAGCCTTTCCTGGCTTTCTAGGTTAAAAATAATCAAATTCTCCTCTAGGCATTCATAGTTCACTGGGTATATTTCAATCTCTGCCCTCTTGTTGCTTCACTATACTTTATGCCCTCTGCCTATGTTCTAGGCTTCTCTTTGAGGACTGACCAGTATCCCTGTGTACAGTATCTAACATAGCACATGGCACATAGTAGGCCCTAAATACATCATTGTTTAATTGAATGAATAAATGGAGAAATAAACAAGTATTCACAGAGAAAACTATGTTGTATAAAAGATGTTTGTTTATTAAGAATCCAGTGTAAGTTGCAGGTTCTGCTTCAAGTTGCTTCTGTAAAGCTAATTATGTAGAAATGGCATATGCATATAAAAATTAAAAAGCAAGTGCATGAGTCAGGGTCCCAACTGAAAACAGATGGCACACTCCAATTAAGATAATTTCAGGAGTACTGATTTACAAAGGATCTGATAACAAAGGTTTGGGCAGGGTATAGGGAAACTACCAGGGGTAGAACAGAAACCTGCCTGCACTGTTAAAGGCAGTTGTAGCTGTTTCTACTCCTACATCTGAAGGGATGAGGAGATAAAGAGAAAGAGGTTATTGGAACTTAGAAGGAGAGAAAATTATGCAGAAAAGTCTTGAGAGGAAGAGTGACCTTTGGGAAAGGGACATAGCTGACCTAAGGTGACCTCAAAAGGAGACGTTCAGGGGAAAATTTCTTTTTTATTCTTCTCACTCTTTTCAACCTATTGCCAAGGCTCCTCAGTAGTCATATCCAACTGAGAGTCAAAACGCACTGAAGCCCTGTGCTACATTCCATATAGGTCAGGCTCCAGGAGCATAGAGCAAGGTAGAGAAGTGGGGAAAAATAGAAGATAGCCAACATGTTAGTAAGTGTCTCACACTTCTTTCAAACATCAAAGAGCCCAGCAGATCAGTTTATACATTGTAGAGACTCAAGAAGAGCTTGTGGACAATTTGATCACTAACATGACTGAAAATCATTCAGTGGCAGCAATACAGGTGCACCAGCCAGATGTTCCTTTAAGAAAGACCTTGCCATTAATCTGTGATACGAACAGTTATCTCATAGCTTCTATCTGTAGTACCTTTGGGATCCATTGCAGCATTTGCATCAAATTCGCACCCTTCCCAGGCATCTCCCAGTGCATGACCGATCCTGGTGAAGATACTAGGAAGTGGTCCTTTTTTGCCTAATGCAATACTCTAATGACAATCTTTTCTCAAAAACTCCTCATGAGTTTGCCAAAACTTTGAAAGATTTGTTTCATAGTCTGAGGCTCTTCCTCTCCAATACTGCTTAATATCTTATTATATGTCATAGGCATTATCTCCCAATGAACCACTTGCACTCCTAACTCTGTCTAACCATCTGTTTATCAGAGGATCTAAATGGACACACATACCTACTAAATTAATGATGAGGAAAATAAAAGTTTGTTTAGGAATATAGTGGAGTGGCCCAATTTCAAGGAGAATTGTGATATGAGCCTTAAAAATGGGAAGAAAAAAATAATAATAGCAAAGTCAGAACACCTGTCCCTCAATCCGCATCAGACTGCTTATCTCTTTCTTTGTCAGAGAGTTGTGGTGAGGATCAAATAAGAGAGTACATGGTTTCTGAAATTTGGGTGAGCCCATCAATAGAGGCTGCCACCATACATTATCCCACATTCATTTTCAACCTCTTCTCCCTAGTGCAGTTCCTAGAGAGATTACAAAAGTTGTACACTCATTTTCTCAGTCTCTCTTCTGCTAAGGGTGGCCATGTGATATAAGTTGATATAAACAACTAGTTTGTGGGTATTTCTTTTTCTTTCCTGATCAAAGGGATAGATGTACATGGGGCAGCCATCTTGAGACCAGGATGCAAAAATCTAACACATTGGGTACGACAAAGTAGAAAGGTATTTTATCTTTTTTTAAAATTTTTTTTGAGATGGAGTCTCACTCTATCCTCCAGGCTGGAGTGCAGTGGCACAATCTTGGTTCACTGCAACCTTCGCCTCCTGGGTTCAAGCGATTCTCCTGCCTCAGCCTCCCAAGTAGCTGAGACTACAGACACGAGCCACCACACCCGGCTAATTTTTTTGTATTTTTAGTAGAGACGGGGTTTCACCATGTTGGCCAGGCTGGTCTCGAACTCCTGACCTCAGGTGATCCGCCTGCCTCAACCTCCCAAAGTGTTGGGATTATAGGCGTTAGCCACCGCACCTGGCCCAGAAAGGTATTTTTTTTTAACTGTGTCCTTGAAATGTTGCACAATCCTGGCCTGCTCAACCCTGGACTGGCTCCCACCAGACTTCTGGTTATGTAAAAAATTGACACAATTATTTGTCACTTGCTGTGACCGGTGCAGGCCATGATATCCTGACTGTTAGAAACATTTAAGACAGATGCTCAGTTACCCCACTACCTAATCCTTACTTTTTATGGGCTTCAGTTCCCCATGAAAAATATTTAAATTAGGTTCTCAGGATTCATACAACTTGTCTGATATCCTAAAGGATCCTCCCACCCCCACAAAAAGAGAAAAATGTAAGAAAACATAGTGAAACCTCTGTGAGAAAGTACATATGAATATTTCACAAAGGCATGATGAAGAAGATTTCATTGTAGGAACCAGTTTTGAGAAGTAGCAGGATTTCTAGGTACAGAGTAAGGTTGTACTTGACCATCCCTTAACACTGTGCATTCCAAGAGGCAGATGGCCATAATATACAGAAGACTGTTTCCAGAGGCAAACAGCTCTGCTAAGAAAGCCCTGTGAAAAAGGTTGTAAGAAAAAGAGGAAAGGATTTCCATACTAGCTGGGAGAAAGGAGAAAGCAAGAAGAGGTTGATTTTTAAAAGATTAGTAGAGCTTCTAGTTTCTGCCTTGACATATAAAAAGCTTAGACAATATCACCCCAATCCTTACAATAAGAAAAAGCTAGACAAGGGCCGGGCGCGGTGGCTCATGCCTGTAATCCCAGCACTTTGGGAGGCTGAGGCCAGTGGATCATGAGGTCAGGAGTGCAAGACCAGCCTGGCCAATATGGTGAAACCCTGTCTCTACTAAAAATATAAAAAATTAGCTGGCTGTGGTGGCACGTGCCTGTAATCCCAGCTACTCGGGAGGCTGAGGCAGGAGAATCGCTTGAACTCAGGAGGCGGAGGTTGCAGTGAGCCAAGATCACACCACTGCACTCCAGCCTGGGCGACAGAGTGAGACTCCATCTCAAAAAAAAAAAGGCTAGACCAACTGAAAATGAATAACTTTTCTTAGAAGGGCAAACAGCCACCCTGAAATCTGGAGACACAGGTGAACCCAGAGGAGTATAGCTGAAAACTTCTACCTGAAGCAAAAGCTGCAGGAACCGTAAACTGGTAGTAACAC
This sequence comes from Pan paniscus, assembly GCF_029289425.2. NCBI lineage: Eukaryota > Metazoa > Chordata > Mammalia > Primates > Hominidae > Pan > Pan paniscus. Next base: position 45,018,083 of record NC_073272.2, read on the forward strand.
TTAATGATAATTTGATTAGTTACTGAAGGCTGAGTCTGGACTAGGGTGAAAATAAAAAATGATGTGGGCTGCAGTTTTGAGGTACTCCCACACTTTCATGAGTTTTATTTCCAAAAATGCCACCAGCTCATCATAATGAAGATCTAAAAGATTCCCTTGTGGCTTTGGCAGGGGTAAGAGAAGAGTGACTACTATGATTTCTGTCCAGAGTTTTCTCCATGAGAAAGGTCTACTCTACATGAGGAAAGACTTTACCAGAGCCATGTCGCCGAACTTTGGGAAAAAGTCACTCCTTTGACTGTAGTCCTTTCTAGACCTCCTGTCTCACTTAAGGCAGTGGGAAGCAATAGAAGAAGAAATACAGGTGAAGACCACAAGTCAGAGACAAATTCCCACTAAAAGACTGATATTTAATCAGAATATTATTGAATATTCCCCTCCCCTACAACTTACTACCATACCAACAGTATAATAAGAGTGGATAATAGCTAAGAGCTGTAAGACACAGTCTCTGAGAGGGAATACTTAGGGAAGCCCAAGGTTAAGAGGGGAAACAAAAATGACATTAGAGGAATTTGGAACACAGTGTTCACACTTAGAGCAAGAGCAAATATTAAACAAAGCCCAATTCATGGCCAGATTAACACAAATCCTCAGTTGCTATTAGCTGAAACAGCATGTACTGCTTTCAATTAAAACTTATAAGGTATGACAAAAAACAAGAGAAAAACAGTCTAAAGAGATAAAACAAGTATCAAAAACAGACTGAGATATGACACAGATGTTTGCATTATCAGACAGGAAAATTAAAAACCAATGATTAATGCAATAACGGCTCTAACAGAAAAAGTAGGCAACATGCAAGAACAGATGGGTAGTGTAAGCAGAGAGATGGAAACTAAGAAAGAATCAAAAGGAAATACTAGAAATAAAAAAATACTCCAACAGAAATGAAGAGTGCCTTTGTTGGGCTCATCAGTAGACTCAACATAGCTGAGGAAAGAACCAGTGATCCAGTGATCTTGAAAATAGGTCAAAAGAAAGTTTCCAAATTAAAATGCAAAAGAAAACAAAGAATTGGAAAAAAATGAAACATCCAAAAACTGTAGAATGATATCAAGAGGTGTAACATATGCGTAATTATAATACTTAGTGCTAGTAGGAGAAAAAAGAGAACAGAGCCAATAAAAAGTTTGAAGTAATAATGGCCAAGAACTTCCAAAATTAATTGCAGACATCAAATCACAGATCTACGAAGCTCAGAAAACACCAAATAGAATAAATGTAAGAAAAATTTACACCTAAAAGTATCATATTCAAATTACAGAAAACCAATGACAAAGAAAATCTTGAAGGAATACAAAGGGAGAAAAACTTATCTACAGAAGAATAAGAATACAAGTAACAGTGGATGTCTTGTCAGCCACCATGCAAAATAAAAGAGTGAAATGAAATATTTAAAATATTAAAAGAAAAAAATCAAACTAGAATTCTGTCTCCACTTTACTTCTATCTCTATCTTTACTTTAAAAGTAAAGAAGAAATAAAGACTTTCTCTGAAAAACAGAAATTGAGGGAATTCATCACCAGCAAACCAGTCCTGCAAGAAAAGTTAAAAGACTGTCTTCAGGCAGAAGGAAAAGCATAAAGGTCATAAACTTGGATTTACATGAAGAAAGGAAGTGCATAGGAGGAGAAACAAATAAAGGCAAAATAAAATCTTTTACTTTACTTATTGATTAATTGAATTAAAATACCACTGTTTGCTTAAAGTAATTATAATAACACATATGGTGATTATAACATATAGATATATAAAATGAAAGACAGCATGTCATAAGGGATAGGAGAGAGGAACTGGGAATACTGTTATAAGGTAGCCACACTATATGTGAGGCAATACAGTGTTATATGAGGGTGGACTTGAATTAGTTACAAATATACATTGCAACTATAGGGTAGCCACTAATTTTTCAAAGTATGATTGATATTTTAAGAGAGGAAATGGAAGCATATAAAATGCTGAAATAAAATGAGAAAAAGCAAAAAAAAAAATGAATTCTCAGGCAATGACTATAAAACAATTATAAATATGAGATATTAAGCAAAGTATATGAGTAACTACATTAAATGTGGAAGTCAAAATACACCATTTACAAGATATATTTTTGAAGTGTATATAAAAACAAGGCCTAACTATATATTGTCTATGAGAAATATACTTTAAACATTAAGACTCAAGGCCAGGTATGGTTACTGATGTCTATAATCCCAGCACTTTGGGAGGCTGAGGCAGACAGATCACCTGAGATCAGGAGTTCAAGACCAGCCTGGCCAACATGGTGAAACCCTGTCTCTAGTAGAAATACAAAAATTAGCCAGGCATGGTGGTGGATGCCTATAATCCCAGCTACTTGGGAGGCTGAGGCAGGAGAATCGCTTGAACCTGGGAGGTGGACGTTGCAGTGAACCTAGATCGTGCCACTGACTCCAGCTTGGGTGACAGAGCAAGACTCTGCCTTGAGAAAAAAAAAAAAAAAGAAAGAAAAATATTAAGTCTCAGTTTAAAAGCAAAGAGATGGAGAAAATATACTATGCTGATGACTAACCAAACAAAAGCTGGAGTAGCAGTATTAATTTCAGATAAAGTAAAGTTCAGAACAAGAAAACAGAAATACAGAGCCATGCTACATAATACAAAATGGGTCAATTCTTTAAAAAGACACAACAATCCTAAACACGTATGAACCTAAAATACATGAGACTCATGTATGAATACCAAAATACATGAGACCCAAACTGATTAAAGTGAAAGGAGAAATAGACAATTTAGTATTATAGTTGGAGACTTTAACAGCCCTGTCAGTAAGTGATAGGTCAATCAAACAGAAAATCAATTAATATATGGTTGACTTGAACACCACTATCAGTTAACTTGATCTAATTGACATTAATAGAATGCTTCATCCAACACTAGCAGAATATACATTCTTCTCAAGTTTTCATGGAACATTCACCAAGACATACCACATTCTGGACCGTAAGATATACCTTAACAAATTTAAAAGAATACAAATTGTACAAAGTATATTCTCAGACCACAGTAGAATTTAAAATAGAAATCAATAAGAGAAAGACACCTGGAAAATCCCAAAATATTTGGAGATTAAGCAACACATTTGTAATAACAGATGGGTCAAAGAAGTCTCAAGATCTTAATATAAAAACATTTTGAATTAAATAAAAATGAAAATATAACTTACCAAAATATGTGAGATGTGATGAAAGCAGAGCTTACAGAGAACTTTATAGCATTAAATGCATATGTTAGAAAAAAATTTAAAATCAGTAAGCTAAGGTTAAACCTTTGGTAACAAGAGATAAAAAACAGCAATTTAAGCCTAAAGCAAGCAGTAGAAAAACTAATAAAGATTAGAGTAGAAATCTGTGAAATTTAAACCAGGAAAATAATAGAGAAAATCAGTGTAACCAAAAGCTGGGTCTTAGAAAAGATAAATAAAATTAATAAACCTCTAGTTAACAGAGAGTGGGGAGGGAGGGAGGGAGAGAAGGGGAGAGGGAGAGGAGGGAGGGAGGGAGAGAGAGAAGGAAGAGAGAAGACCCAAATTACTAATATCAGAAAGGAAAGAGGGTTCTTCACTACTGATCACATGGCCATTATTAAAAGGATAATAAAGGAATACTAAGAACAATTCTATGCATGTAAGTTTGATAACTAGATGAAATACACTAATTTTTTGAAAGATACAAACCACCAAAATTCATAAAAGGAGAAATAGTTAACTTGAATAGTTCTATTTCCATTAAATAAGTTGAATTAATAATTAATAGGTTTTTGTAAAAGCACCAGGCCCAGATGATTTCACTGGTCAAATGTACCAAACATTTAAGAAAGAAATGATACCAATTTTTCACAATCTCCTCCAGAAAACAGAAACAGAATAAACAACTCACTCGTTTTAGAAGAACACTATGTTTCTCCTATTTAACCCTCATATGCCCCCTCCCGAGTCCCTGGAAAACAGATGTTTTTACTGTCTCTATAGTTTTGTCCTTTCCAGAGTATTTGATACTGTAATGGTGAAAATAAAACAATGAGCATTTGTCAAAACTTGTATAACTTTATAGCACAGAGTAAACCATAATAGATACATCTTTTTTTAATTATTGAAGAGGTCAGGAGATTGCAGGATGGAAAATAGAATGTGACAAAAGAATCTAAATGCATTACAAATGTTTTAAACAACTTCACTGAAGAGGGTGGGTGAAGAGGTGTTAACCTAAGTTACCTTGGAAATGAGTGGCGTTTATAACACAAAAGAGCAAAAAGACCTGTATTTAACAACTGTGCTATAGCTGATAATGTTGTTTCCAATGGGGGTATGGGTTAACAATTCTAAATATATATGTATACGGGAATCAAATACTAAATGGATAGTGGATAATGGGAGCCAAATCTCACTGTTGGAGTGGGAGGTTACAGGTAAGCAAAGGAAAGAGCCTAGAATGATCCACATGGTAATGGCTTCCATAGAGTTAGAGACATCAGTATGAATCTAATTTAGCTTAGTATAGACCCAGATTTTTACAATAGAAATATTTATAGTTATATATATTTAATACCATACTAATGCCAGCTGTTAATAGGAGAAACAATGTGGAGTATACATACAGGAACTCTCTGTACTATCTTCAAAATAATTCTGTAAATTTAAAACTGCTTTAAAATAAAAAAAGTTTAAAAAATACCAGTCACAACTTAGGGAATAACTTCACATGTCATAGGAATAGTGGTTAAGGAATCAGATAGCAGAGAAAATTAACTAATAATTTTTCCCACTTTTTCTTAAACATAGAAACACTAGCTATGCTGTGATGTTAGGTATTCAGTCCAGTGATGCCTCATGGAATGGTAAAACCACCTTATAATCTAAGTTAGAAAACAGGGATGTAGTTTCTAATTCAATTGCTTGCCAGTTGGGGGACCCTATGAAATCACTCTTCCTGCTTAAAGCAAGGTTATTGGATATAATGACCCTAAAAGCCTATCCAACTGAGACATTCCATCACTCTTCATCCTCTAATCTAGAAGGAAGATTGGGCTTCTCTCATGTTCATAAGGCTGACACTCCCCTCTTTGTCATAGCTGTGTATCTGTAAACAGAATATTGGTGCCCATCCAGATAGCCACTCAGAGTCAAGACCTCTATGTGGTGCAGGACAGACTCCAACCTGCTAACAGGGGCTAAAAGGTTAGAGGAGCCTCCACATTCCCTTTATCATCTGTACAGTAGCTGCTGTCAATTCTCTACCCAGAACCCCTTCACCAGGCTATTGTGTCCATTCTCCAGCTGCTATGAGTGCTACCTGCTAACAGGTCATAGTTCACCCATCTTTGAAGAATTATACTAGGTCAACAGAGACTGCCTTGTACAGAGAGGACTAGGAAGTTACATTAACTCCTTTTCTGGGAGTTGCCTTGTTACTAATGACCGACTGATATTGGGGTATTAAAGTCCAGTCTCCTTGCCTCAGGGTGAGACATCTCCATGGTATTCTTAATACTGCACAGCTCCCTGTGAGATTCAGCTGAGTCTAGATTTCAGCCGAACCCACATCTTTGCCTGGCTTCTTCTCCTGCCCTTTTCTGATTTCCTTACTCCATTAGAGGTTTCACCTGGTAACACTTCCCCACTAACTCACTTGCAACATCATCCCTCCCTCAGACTCTGCTTCTTGGTAACCTGACCTCAGAAAATGTGGGAAAAGTTGTTATAATATCCTTCTAATGTCCCAGAGAAATCATGGGTGTGGCTACTCCCATACAGCATTCTATAAAGCAAGAGTCAGCAGCTTTCTAGGTCACATGTGGTCTCTGCTGCATATTAGTTTTCTTTTTCTCTAATTCTTTAAAAATGTAAACACCATTCTTCACTCTTAACTCATACAAAAACAAGCAGCAGGTGAGATGTGGTCCGTGGGCTGCAGTTTGCTGACCTCCGCTCTAAAGCACAGGAGTAAGTAAAGTTAGCAGTCCCATACCAGTGCAGACTGGAGGTTAGGAGACCTCGGTCATACTTAAGTCTTCTTTTGGGAGGATTAAGGCAGAAGCCCATCTGACAGAAATGCAGCAGGAATTAACTAATGATCGTTAAAGCCTTTGAAAACATAATGGGCTTTACAAAACTAAGTATATAGGGATTTATCATTAAACATTCACCTCTTCTGTTTGATGAATTGTCTTCTGCTTATTGTTATTATGAGAAAACGTTTAACAAAATAATTTAGAAAACCTGAAAGTCTCTCAAGAAGCAAAATAATTCCCAGTGAGCCTTAGTATGTTACCGTGAAAAAAATAGAAAGACAGGCACACAAGAGATAGAAACCAAGGCAGAGACAGAGAGAAAGAGACATATACACACAGAGATAAAAGGGAAAGAGACAGAGAGAGGGAAAAGGAAAGAAATATAGACAAAGAGACAGGTTGGAGAGTCAAAGACAGAGAGAGACCGAGATATAGGAAGAAATAGAGGCAGAGAGGGAGAGACAGTGATAGAGAATCAGAGAAAGAAAAGAGCTCTTAACAAACAATATTTTTAGCAACAACTCAAAGCCTGTTCTCAACAATGGAAGTTTAATTAACAAACACTTGTCTCATTTTAGCCTCTACATTCACAAACCAACATCTATGGTAAGGATCAAGTAGGTGTGTGTATTTTGGTTTCCAGAGGATAAACATTTTATACCTTAGAATTCTGGAACATATTTGCTGGATCATCTACTGTAGAGGGCATTGATTATGTAGTGATGTACCTAATGGATGTCTGAAAACAGATTCTGAGTAAGAGAAAAGAGCAGAAAAGGTTGGACTTAGAATACAAACACTTAAGTTGAAGTCTATATATTCTATCATTTAATGACCTTGGAAAAGTTACCTGTGCCTGAAATTCAATTTTCTCCTCTGGAAAAAAAATTATATACATATATACATATACACACATACACACACACATACTCTAATGTAGTTGTAAGGATTAAATAAGAGCATAAGTCATAAATGGTGTTTAGGGACAGTAAGGTAGAGGGTAAGGTGGAGATAGTTACTTCTCTAATCTTCCTTTTACATCCTAATAAGCCTCAGCAATGTCTCAGAAAAGGAAAGCTTTGAAAATGTCGGAAATGCCATTTTAAAAAATTATGAAATCATCTATATAAATTTTGAAACATAAATCCCCCCCCCTTTTGTGTTTTGCTTGCTTACTTTTATTTTTGCTCTAAGTAGCTGAAGAATTTGGTAAAGATTTCTATAGAGCCACAGGAAATGAAAGAAATAAAGGTACAAGTCCAATCTTCCAACACAGTTGTATGGATTGTGAGATAATACATGTAAATTGCTTTTTCAGTGATTAAGCACCATATGTATTGGTTATTTGTGGACTAATTTTAGACTAATAAAAGCAAAAATTAATTTTGGCTGAGCTGACAGTACAGTTCATTCAAAAGAGTGAGACTTTTTAAATATAGTATCCCAAATCTTTTACCTCTGATGCCATTAGCACAATGCAGTTCTTCCATTTCAAGGAAACAAGGCCAAAACTGTGAGTTTTTGAAGATGAGAAAAGGAATTGTGTAAAGCAAGTTTAATTTCTAGGGTTTTTTTTTTTTCAAAGGACAGTATTAAAAATTCCTCTTGCCAGGAACTAGGACTGCATTAGTCTGTAGTAAGTCAGAAAATATTTTGCTAGTTTTTGCTCAAGTTTCAGCACTGTAGTTTCCTCTTACTTTGTTTCTACTTCCCATCTGTAATGGACGCCAGGATGATCCTCTTCAAGGAAGATCCCTCTTCAAGGAAGGAGGAGCTGCCTTAGCTGTTGAGACTACTCTAGACAGACAGCCTCCAGCTGTCAGCCTTTTCAGGGTCTGCCTCAGCTGCAGACAGCAGCTGTGCAATGACATGCCCTTTCTCTGGGTAGCCTACACCCAATGTCTGATCCATGTGGGAGTATAAAGTCGTGGCCACTTCAGCCCAATTTGGGAAAATTTCTGCAGCACCTTCCTTGCTTTAGCACTTTCCACAGGATCAATACAGGCTCTCGCTGAGCCTGTATCACAGCTTGACTTCTCCCTCTGCCCAATCTTGCCTCCTTCCCCGACCTTCCACGGGGTTTGAATCTGAGGATACTCCTGAATGAATACCTTTGCATGCTCAACTTTGTCTCAGAGTCCCATTCCCAGTGAACCAACCAGCAATGCTTTCTCATTCTACTTCTATTTTGTTGCATCACACTGTGTATCATGGCTTCATGAAGTGACAGGTCAGTAAGAGCTGATACCAATCCTAGGTGGTTGTTGATAGGCTGAGAGAGGACCCTATCAGAATTGCCCAGTCCTAGTATGTCCATAGGGCATCTGATATCTAATGTGTAATGATAAACTTGGTAGCTGCAAGGGACTGTTGGATAAGTGAAAAAAAAAAAAAGTGAACGAATAGTAACAGAGTACTTATGCCAGGCATTGTACTAGACACTTTTACAGTTAGTCTCTCATTTAATCCTCATTAAGAATAGCGTCATAGGTTATGTTCTCCCCATTTTACAAATAAGGGAGCCGAGGCTGAATGTGTGTAAGGGACTCACTGAAGGTCAATAAACCACAACTCAAGACCAGATCATCTAACTCTGATTAGGAAACTAAACTTTGGTTTACATGTCATCTGAATCCAAAGCCTAAAGGTACTTTCCTCCCCTTTATTAGATAGGAATTGAGCTTGACTGAATACTTTTTTAAATCCAATAACAATGATATAAACAAGATACAGTTTATGTCTCTCAATATGGAAGCCCTCATTTAAGTGGTAGCTGACATTGGTTCAGGAGCTGAAGGATGTTAGAGCTGAGATTTCAAAATCTGTTGGGTTTTTCCTCATGTCCCTTTCTAGCATTAAAAATACTTTTCAGGGAAGAAGAAGAGCGAGGCTAAAGGGTAGAAGGAGATGTATCCGCTCACTTAGCCCTTTTGAAAGACAGTGACTTCTGCTTATATCACATTGATCAGAGCTGTGTCACATGGCACCCCTGACTGTCATGGAGTCTGGAAAATATATTTTTTAATCCAGTCCTCTGTTGACAGTCTAATCAAATGGGAGTTCAGTTTGGAAGGAAGAAGAAGAGAATGGCTATTGACTAAGAGGCAACTAACTCTCACACCTGAAGATTCATCTCAGGGATTTCTTTCTTTCTTTCTTTCTTTTTTTTTTAGATGGAGTCTCGCTCTGTTGCCAGGCTTGAGTGCAGTGGCACAATCATGGCTCACTGCAACCTCCGCCTCCTGGATTCAAGCGATTCTCCTGCCTCAGCCTCTCCAGTAGCTGGTACTACAGTTGTGCGCCACCACGCCCAGCTAATTTTTGTATTTTTAGTAGAGACGGGGTTTCACCATGTTGGCCAGGATGGTCTCGATCTCTTGACCTCGTGATCTGCCTGCCTTGGCCTCCCAAAGTGCTGGGATTACAGGCGTGAGCCACAGCACCTGGCCCATCTCAGGGATTTCTAAAAGTTTTGCAAGTAGTCAGATCGAGTTCTTGGGAAATGCACTCAAAGACAAAGATTTGTGTGCAGGAGGTTTTAGGGGAGTGCTCTTATGAACAGCACATCCAACAGAGTATGGGAGAAACTGAACTATGATATAGTTGCAACCAAGACCCATCAGTTTTGTGGAAGGCTTTAAAGCTGGGGTCGCCCTTCAGACATGTCCCAAGTTGTGTCAAGGAGGTTGGCCTTGTATCCTGCATCATCCAGGCAGGCATTCAATGCTGGGTGCACCTGGGAAAAGAATGTGACCTTCAGAGGGGCAGCCATTCAGCCAAGGGCAATTCCTGGAGATGGACTCAGCTCTAAACTGGCAGGAACCAACAATCCTGGGAAATAAGTGCCTCAGACCTAAAGAGGAAATTTGGATGGCATATCTCAGCATTCACAACACCAGGCTAATAATAAGTTGAACCTCACAGGGTGAAGTGTAGATTCTTCATGCAGTTCTTACAGAATGTGTTAGACATAGTAGCAAGGGAGACACAAAATGAGAGCAAAGCATTCCCAGATATACTACTTTTGATGCAAATGCTACAGCATTACCTTGCGCAAAACCCCGAATACTAATGCTTATTGTTATCTTAAATAACCATGTATTAATAGTTCCAACAAAAACAGGGCTCTTGTGAATGTCTGCTATTTGTTCATCAGTTGGTGACTTCCCAGGAAGGAAAACAAGTGTTTAATCTCACCAGCATTTTCAGGATCTTAGCCTACAAAATTGTCAATATAGAGAAATGCATTTGGATAATAGCATTGCAATTTATGAAGATAGTATTTTAGAGATGCAACTAACCCTTAAGAAGATTTTGTACAAATGAGAAAAAGTCGCCCTCTTTGGGCAGATACAGCCTTGAGCCAAGGTGATCAGCTTGGTAAATTCAGGCTTTGTTAACCTGGATATCTTTCTCCAACACTTTACAATCATACATGAGTGTGACACAAATTTTCCATACTTCTGATTAAAATTGATTCTAAAAACTGTATTGGCTAGTTATGAACAAGGGTATTCTATTATATTCCACAAATGAAGTGGTTCAGATTGTTTAAATAGCTTACCTGAGGCCATATTGCCAGTAATTGTCAGAGTCTAGATACAAACTTTAAAATTTTGATGTCAATCCCAGTGCCTTTTCCAGGAAACTATGTTGCCCTTGTGGACCAGATACCAACCACAGCAAAATTGTGTAAAACAGTGATTAAAATAAGGGCTGTGCAAGATAGGACAAAAGGAAAACATGCACCTATATGAAACATAATAAGATAACTAGCTTTGTGTGCTAAAACTGCCAACAAATTGTAGAACTAATATACTGTATAAGAATGGATGCCGTTATAGAGAAATATTTTAAAATCTCAAAAACTGAGTTATTCTATATTCGCCTTTAAAATGTGTGTGTGTGTGTGTGTGTGCCCCAATTGTTCTACTGTTCTAAAAAAGACTGAACATTGGCTGGGCACAGTGGCTCATGCCTGTAATCCCAGCACTTTGGGAGGCTGAGGTGGGTGGATCACGAGGTCAGGAGATCGAGATCATCCTGGCCAACATGGTGAAACCCCGTCTCTACTAAAAATAAAATAATAATAATAATAACTTAGTTGGGCATGGTGGTGCATGCCTGTAATCCCAGCTACTGGGGAAGCTGAGGCAGGAGAATAACTTGAACCAGGGAGTCGGAGATTGCAGTGAGCCGAGATGGTGCCACTGCACTCCAGCCTGGTGACAGAGCGAGACTCCATCTCAAAAAAAAAAAAAAAAAACATGGATTAGAAGGATATGTTAAATACTAGAAAACACAATACATTGACAATAGAGGCCAGGCACTGTGGCTCATGCCTGTAATCCCAACTCTTTGCAAGGCTGAGGAGAGAGGATTACTTGAGGCCAGGAGTTCAAGACCAGCCTAGGCAACACAGCAAGAGCCTGTCTTTACAAAAAATAGCTGAGTGTGGTGGTCTGTACCTACAGTCCCAGCCACCCAGGAGGCTTGGGCAGGAGAATCACTTGAGTCCAGGAGTTCTAGGTTGCAGTGAGGTATGATTATACCACTGCACTTCACCCTGGGCAACACAGAGAGAGACCCTGTCAGAAAGAATGAGAGGGAGGAGAGGGGAGGGGAGGAGAGAGGAGAGGAGAGGAAAAGAAACATAAAAGAAAGAAAAAAAGGATGTTTTTAATGATGGACAAGAAATTTGCCTCTAAGCTTTCTAGCAGTAGAAGAAAGAAGGGAAACTTGGTCCTTTATATAATTACCAGTGTCAAACAGATTTAAAAGGCCAGTTTATCATGAATAATACTCTTAAAGTTCTTCAAAAGTAGAACACTTATGTAATAAGCTACATCATCCTCAAAGATGAAACTACAACTTACAAATTGTTTATTAAATTAGTCTTTTTTAACTTTTAAGTTCCAGGGTACATGTGTAGGTTTTTTACACAGGTAAACTTGTGTCATGGAGTTTGTTTTACCAATTATTTCATCACCCAGGTATTAATCCTGGGACCTGTTAGTTATTTTTCCTGATCCTCTCCCTCCTCCCACCCTCTACCTTCTGATAGTCTCCAGTTTGTGTTGTTTCCCTCTATGTGTCCATGTGTTCTTAAAACCTTTATTATTTTTATCAGGTTGCAAAGGGAATGTGTTCATAATAAAAAATTTCTAAAATCTATAAAAGCTCGAGAAATAAAAAACTATCCACCATGGAGAGATAACCACTTTTAATACCACAGTATATACTATACCTATATATATGCTGTGTGTGTATATGCTTATGTATTACAAAATTATGTTGATGTGTTACAAAACTATATTTTGTTTGTAATATTCATATATATATTTTATAATATAAATTGCAATATATAGTATTACAAAATTGGACTCATACATTGGTCATTTATTTATATGCTTTGCATATTTCCTCATTCTGTATATGCATTTATATGTGAAATATGCAGTCATTGGAAATTGTTATAATTTATTTTTCTAAACTTATATGACAGGATATATATGTATGTATGTATATATATATTTCTCTTATAAACAAAAATGTAAATAATAATTCATTTTTGTTGAATTCTGATTATTTCCATATAATCAATTGCTCAAAAAAGAATAAGCTAGGCAACAAGGCATAAACTTTTTATAATTTATATTTACATTCATAATCTGCACTCTGGAAGAGTAGAACATTTTACACTTTTTAAAAATGTATGAGAAATCGAGAAAGTAAGGAAAAAATGTGGATAGGAGGCAGGACTAAATTGCAGCTCCCACTTGGACGGAGAGAGCAGCATGTGGAGACTCGCATCATGAATTTTTGCTCCAACAACTACTGCAGCAATATACCAGGAAAGCCAAAAGAATCCACAGACCCTTTGAAGGAAGCAGATTTTTCCTGCAGGACACAGGAGACAGCCCAAATACTGTGAGTGCCCAAACTGTGAAAGTGGGGACGGGGGACCATCCGCCCCGGAACACACACCCTCACTGGAGAATCTGAAGGTCTAGATCACAGGAGAAGGATTCAACTTTAACTGGAGCTGAGTCAATTTAGAGAGCTGAGTGAAATACAGGGGTAGAGGAAGCAGCAGGAAAAGCCCTGTGGGCTCTCTGGGTCCCCAAGGAAGCCATTTCTGATTTGTCTCACAGGGGTCCTTGGGGAGAGCCACAAGAGGAACTGGGAAAAGACCACAGGGAGAAGAAAACCTCCAGCTGAACTTTATACCAATTCCAACTGAACACAAAATTTCCTGGCTAGAACTCAGGAGGGCGTAAATCTGGTGTGCAGACTTGACAGGCAGGGAGGTGCAAAAGCCCTGTTTGCTTTCTCAGCCAGGAGGCTGGTAGCCTGGGGCAAGTGCTCAGCCCTGCTCGCCCACTGCCTTTTCTTTCTCAGCCGGGAGGTTGGTAGCCTGGGGCAAGTGCTCAGCCCTGCTCGCTCTCAGCCTGGAAACAAACTCGGTGCTATTGAGGGCGCACAGTGGGAGTGAGACTGGCCTTTTGGGTTGCGTGGGATCTGGGCAAGGCCTATAACTGCCATCTTTCCCCCACTTCCCTGACAACCTGCATGGCACAGCAGAGGCAGTCACAATCTTCCTGGGGTAACTCCATTGACCTGAACCACACCTCCATCCCGCACGGCATCGCAGCAAGACCCACCCAAGGAGAGCCTGAGCTCAGACATGCCCAGCTTTGCCCTCACCTGATGGTCCTTCCCTACCCACCCTGGCCACTCAAGACAAAGGACATATTCTCTTAGCAGTTCTAGGGCCCCACCTACCACCTGATCCTCACCTATACTACCACAGCTGATGCTTTCTTGAAAGTGCCACCTCCTAAAAGGAGGCCAACCATTACAAAACTAGTGCATTAAACAACTACAACAAAGGACCCTTACAGAGTCCATTTCACTCTCCTGCCACCTCCATCAGAGCAGGTGCTGGTATCCATGGCTGAGAGACCTGAAGATGAGAAGGAACCAAAAAAACAATTCTAGTAATATGACAAAACAGCATTCTTCAACACCCCCAGAAAAATCACACTAGCTCACCTGCAATGGATCCAAACCAAGGAGAAATCTATGAATTGCCAGAAAAAGAATTCAGAAGGTCAATTATTAAGCTAATCAAGGAGGCACCAGAGAATGGTGAAATCCAACTTAAGGAAATGAAAAAAATGATACAAGATATGAGGGGAGAAATCTTCAGTGAAATAGATAGCATAAATAATAATCACAACTTCAGGAAATAAAGGACACACTTAGAGAAATGCAAAATGTACTGGAAAGTCAGCAATAAAATTAAAAAAAAAAGAAGAAAACTTCAGAGCTCGAAGACAAGGTTTTCAAAATAACCCAATCCAACAAAGACAAAGGAAAATAATTTAAAAAAATGAACAAAGTCTCCAAGACGTTTGGTATGATGTTAAATGACCAAACCTAAGAATAATAGGCATTCCTGAGAAAGAAGAGAAATCTAAAAGTTTTGAAAATATATTTGCAGGAATAACTGAGGAAAACTTCCCCAGCCTTGCTAGAGATCTAGACATCCAAATACAAGAAGCTCAAAGAACGCCTGGGAAATTCATCACAAAATTATTATCACCTAGGCACATAGTCATCAGGTGATCTAAAGTCAAGATGAAGGAAAGAATCTTAAGAGATGTAAAGCAAAAACATCAGGTAACCTGTAAAGGGAAACCTATCAGATTAACAGCAGATTTCTCAGCAGAAACCCTATAAGCTAGAAGAGATTTGGGGCCCTATCTTCAGCCTCCTTAAACAAAACAATTATCAGCCAAGAATTTTGTATCCAGTGAAACTAAGCTTCATAAATGAAAGAAAGATATAGTCTTTTTCAGACAAACAAATACTGGGAGAATTCACCACTACCAAGCCAGAACTACAAGACCTGCTAAAAGGGGCTCTAAATCTTGAAACAAATCCTGAAAACACATCGAAACAGAACCTCTTTAAAGCATGATTCTTATAGGACCTATAAAACAAAAATATAATAAGTAAATAGAAAAAAAAAAGGTATTCAGGCAACAAGTAGCACTATGAAAAACAGTGTGGTGATTCCTTAAAGAACTAAAATTAGAACTACCATTTGATCCAGCAATCCCACTACTGGGTACCTATCCAGAGGAAAAGAAGTCATTATATGAAAAAGATACTTGCACACGCATGTTCATAGCAGCACAATTTGCAATTGCAAATATATGGAACCAGCCCAAATGCCCATCAATCAATGAGTGGATAAAGAAATTGTGTGTGTGTGTGTGTGTGTATATATATATATATGATGGAATACTACTCAGCCATAAAAAGGAATGAATTAATGGCATTCACAGAAACCTGGAAGGAACTGGAGACTATTATTCTAAGTGAAGTAACTTAGGAATGGAAAACGAAACATCATATATTCTCACTTATAAATGGGAGCTAAGCTATGAGGATACAAAAGCATTAGAATGATACAGTGGACTTTGGGGACTCAGGAGAAAGGGTGGGAGTGGGGTGGGTGATAAAGGACTACAAATTGCATTCAGTGCATACTGCTCAGGTGATGGGTGCACCAAAATCTCACAAATCACCACTAAAGAACTTACTCATATAACCAAATATCACCTGTTCCCCAAAAACCTACAGAAATAAATTTTTTTTTAAATGTATGAGAAATCAAGTTGATTTCCAGAATGGCAGAGTGAGGACCTTGGTGAATTTGCTCCCGATAAAAACAAAGAAAATACTGACAAAGCAATCAAAAACAATCATTTTTGAACCCTGAAAATAAACCAAAGGAACAGAATAAACTGCAAAGAGTTTATTCAAGAAAAACTATTTGATGTTGGTAAAAACAGTGGGGTCTATGACATTTTAATTTGAGTTTTCTCTTATCCTCTCACCTTCCCAGCTCAGTGGCATGGTAGCCATGAAAAGCTGACAGCTTTGTAGCCAACAGAAAGAAATGATGTCTTTTTGGAGCTCTGTTAAAAGCCCCTCCCCAGATTATAGTCAATATTTTGACCTGACCCATAGCTCCCTACAAAAACTTCAATTCTGGCCCAGTGCGGTGGCTCACGCCTGTAATCCCAATACTTTGGGAGGCTGAGGCGGGTGGATCACCTGAGGTCAGGAGTTGAAGACAAGCCTGGGCAACGTGGTGAAACCCCGTCTCCACTAAAAATACAAAAATTAGCCAGGCATGGTGGCACGTGCCTGTAATCCCAGCTACTCAAGAGGCCGAGGCATGAGAATTGTTTGAACCCGGGAGGCGGAGGTTGCAGTGAGCCAAGATTGCGCCATTGCACTCCAGCCTGAGCAACAGAGTGAGACTCTGTCTCAAAAAAAAAACAAAAACCTCCAATTCCAGCAATTCCAGGATATCCTTGCTACTTGATTTGACTCAGAGCTCAGATATGTAAAACAAACCTTATCTCCAGGGTGTTAATGAAAGCAATAGTAATTAGCTGAAATCATTAACATGAGAGTTCTCTAAGACTGATTTCAGTTGGAGCAAACAAGAGCCTGGCCAAAAATGTTAAAGGTAGATCTGGGAAACTAGACAACCAGAGAAGACTTTGAAAAGTTTTACAATATTTCTTGGGCCTAGAATATTGTGTGTATGTACAAGGCTGAACTGAAAAAGGGGAGGGGTCCCAAGTCATTCACTTCTGGTTGAACTTGAGGTTATAGAGCTCTTCAGTACTAATGACTCCACACTAAAGATCAGAAGAGAAGTGCTATTTGAGGATCCAAGACCCAGCAGATCAATCCTCAGATCTTGCTTATGTAGCAAGATCAAAAAGAGATTCCAAAACCACTGAGAGAACATATAATTTTTACTGTCTTCAAGGGATTCCCCACAAACGTTGTTTTTCTTAGCTGTACTTTTGTTATATAGTAAGAAGCAATTAAATAAGATGCTATAGATTGAATGTCTGTGTCCTCTCAAAATTCATGTCAAAATTCTAACCCCTAAGGTGATAGTATTAGGAGGTGGGACCTTTGGGAGGTGATTAAGTACTGAGGGTGGAGCCCTCATGAATGACATTAGTGCCCTTATGAAAGAGAGCCAGAAAGCTCCCTTGCCCCTTGTGCCATGTGAGGACACAGCAAGATGATCCTCTACAAACCAGGAAACAGGCCATAACCGGACACTGAATCTGCCAGTGCCATGATCTTGGACTTAGCATCCAGAACTGTGAGAAAGAAATTTATATTGTTTATAAGCCACCCAGTCTATCATAGTTTGTTATAGCAGCCTAAACAAACTGCAACACAAAATTACCCTCACTATTGGGTACTCGCTGTGTAGACATTCCATGGGGTCAGTTATAAACCTTATCAGACATATGAAATAGGAAAAAGTTTCACCCCCTTTGTCATGCTGCCCTCCCTTTTTGCTCTCCAGCCTCCCTGGCTTTTTGTTTCCTCCTAATCATCCGACTGGTCCACTGCCAGGGTGTCTTTGGACTTGCTATTCCCTCAACCAGGGAGGCATTTCCCACACTTCTTTAACACTACTCCTTTAGATCTCAGTTCAAGTGTCACTTCCTGGAGAAGCATTCTTCTATTTCCCTCACTAGGTCAAATCTCCTTTTATATGTGCTCTTGTAGTACTTCTACATCCTCACTTGCCAAAGTTGAAATTTTCATTTGTGAAATTATTTGATTAATTACTGCTTCTCCCACTAGACTGTAAATTCCTTGAGAGTAAAGACTAGATTTATTTTGTTTATTATGAAGGGTACCAGCATATGCCACCCCAAAATATACTTCTTTGGCATATAGATTATTTTGAGCTAAAGGCCATTGAGAACCTGCAGATACAGACCAAGCTCTGAAAACATGGCACAAGTTTTTCTCTTATAAAGAAAATTTACATTTATAAAGCAAATTTTTGTTTGTAGACATGTTTCCCTCTCCCATACCAAAAAAAAAAAAAGACTCTTAACAACTGTTGTCCATGTTGAAAACATCAATTTAAGGCTTAAATCTGCACAACAACCTTATTAAACAACCCTTGTTAACTATACTGTTCTTCGTCGCCTTTCCATAACTTGCATCCCCCATCCATCCAAAAGAAAACCTCCCTTTCCTTTTTTCTTAGCCTAAGATGATCTAGAAACCCAAGTTATAACCACCTCTTGAGTTACTCCTCTGGGTACTCCCATATGTACGTGTCATACACATGCTAATAAATTTCTGTTTGTTTTTTTTCTTGTTAATCTGCTTTTGGTCAGTCTTATTTTCAGGGGCCCATCTGGAGAACCAAAGATGAGTCGAGGAAGAAGTTTTCTTCTTCCCCTCTAATTATTATAATCCCCACCCTGGAACTGTGTCTTGTACCTAGTAGGTGCTCAGACTATTTGTTCAATGGATTAAGGCATCCTCTTCCACTAATGGACATATCACCTAAGGACAGTGCACTACACCTTTACAGCATAGTTTTAATTGATATTTAATAGGTGCAAAGGCTTTCACAAGCACATTTAATCACCAAAAAATCTCTGTCAGGTATTATTTACCTAATTTAAAAAAAAAGATACTGAGTCTCAAAATGAGTGAATAACTTTCTTGGTCCATTTATGCCTCACAGGTCTCCATTCATAAGCCCAATCTTCCTCTCACAACTGCTTTGCAGCTAGTAAGGGATCAATCTTAGACTAATATATAATTTGTTTCTTCACTTTCAACCATGAGGATGGCCTTTTGCTTTATATAGCTTTGCTGAAAGCAAAAGTTAGAATCTGAACCGCCTACTGGATTATAGGATGGGAAAAATTATTTTTCCTATTACCCTCCTAGATTCTCTCACTGGGGCCCTTTAAATTGGACTGATGAAAAACAGATTAAGAAGAGAAAAACAAATACAAGTTTATTAACATGTACATCGCAAATGTAACACATGGGAGTACCCAGAAATGAGAAACTCAAAGGTTTGGTTAGAACTTATGTTTATATAGCATCAAGCAAGAATACATTTTCAGAGAAGTGACAAGACAAAGGAAAAGAAACCTGAGTCTTTAGGGGTGGTAAATTGTAGGAAGGCAAATATATGAGAAACTAATAATAGATAAATGCTAGTTAGTAAAGTTTGTTATATAGCTTCCTCTGGCGCCTTCCCCAGGCTGGTATCAGTCTAAAGTTGTCCATGGTGATTAACTTTTTTCCTTCCTGATAGAAGGGAGGAGGGACATCTTTGTAAATTTATGTACTGCTGTTAGACAAATTGGGAGGGCAGAGAGCATTTCTTGTATCTACTTCATCTCCATTGCCTTCAGCTTGAGATTATCATTATACAAAGTAGCATATTTTAGGGTAACATCATCTATCACCCTAAGGGTAAATAAGAGATTGATTGCTTTTAAATAAAAGGATCAACTATCAGAACAGAGAGGCTACATGTACCAGGAACAAATGTGGTCCCAGCCATGATGGGTCATATATGTAAAGGTTCTCTCTTCTACTTCTGTTGTGTAGTTACATCATCTGAAGCACAGGCCCAAAGTGGTGCTCAGAGGCCATGCCTCATTGTTGAAGTGACACAGGATCTGTCATTCATATCCACAGCAATTTCAAAGAGAAACCTTGTTTCAGTTTGATCTGTGGTTTCAACGCCAGGGAAAACTCCTACCCAGAAAGGTCTTATATTAGTCATCTATTGCTACATAACAAATTACTCCAAAATTTAGCAGTTCAGAACAATCAACATTTATTGTGGGTCAGGAATCCAGAAACAGTTTGACTGAGTAGTTGTGGCTCAGGGTCTCTAATGGGGTTGCAGTCATCTTAAGGCTGGAGAATTTAATTCTAAGCTCACTTATATGGTTTTTGGCAAGACCTAGTTCCTCACTGACCATTGGCTAGAGACCTTGGTGCCTTGCTACATGGGTGATAGGGTTTGGATCTATGTCCCTACCCAGATCTCATGTTGAATTATAATCCCCAATGCTGGAGGTGGAGACTGTAGGGATGTGATTGGATCACAGGGGCAGTTTCTCATGAGTGGTTTAGCACTATCCTCTTGGTACTGTCCAAGTGATAGTGAGTTATCCTGACACTTGGGGGTTTAAAGGTGTGTGATACCTCCCTCCACTTTCTCTTGCTCCTGCTCTTGTTAACAGTGGAAGGTATCCAAGTTACCAGTGGCAAATCTGTACAGGTCTGCAGCAACCTCAATTCTTGCCTCCCTAGAAGAAAGAATTTTACTAAGAGGCATAACGTAGAAAAAGAGACCAAGGCAAATTTCAGAGCAGGAGTGGAAGTTTACTTAAAAAGGAAAGGAAAGTATGCTTGGAAGAGACCCAAGCGGGCAACTTGAAGAACAAGTGCAGTGTTTAACCTTGATCCTAGGACTTTATACGCTGGCCCCTTTCCCATGATTGTTCCTTAGTGTGGGCTGCCCGCATGCTCGGTGCCCTCCATACTCTTGGGAAGTGGGCATGCACAGTGTGTTTAGAAAGTTGTACACATGCCCATCTGAGGCTTTCTTCCCTTTTCCAGTGGAGTGCCCTCAGAAGGTCATACTCTGCCATTTTGTCTCTTAATGCACATGCCTGGGAAGTTGCATCTTCCTGGCACCTGCATTCAATTAACCCTTTAGTGCAACAGGTGTGGACCATCAGAAAATGGCCTCTTCCTGGCACCAGCTGCCAATTTATCATTTTCAGAGAGGCAATGTGATAACTGCCAAACCATCAACTGATATTCCCAGTGGGTGGGGGAAGAGCCCTCTCCTGACCGGCTCATGCTTATCTAACTACTTGTAACACTCTCGCTTTGTGATTTGCAAGCTCCCCCTTCGCCTTCCACCATGATTGGAAGCTTCCAAAGGCCTCCCCAGAAGCAGATGCCACTATGCTTCCTATACAGCCTACAGAACTATGAGCCAATTAAACCTCTTTTCTTTATCAATTACTCAGTCTCAGGTATTTCTTTATAGCAATGTGAGAATGGACTAATACAATGGGCATCTCCATACACTGCTTGTCCTCACATGACCACTGACTTCCTTAAGAGCAAGTGTTCCAAAAGAGGGAGAGAAAAAGCCCAAGAAGGAAGCCATAGTCTTTTAAAACCTCATCTCTGAAGTGACGTACCAACACTTCTGCTGTATTCTATTTGTTATACTGAATAAATGTTATACAGTTTTGGAGGGAACTATACAAGGTTGTGAATACCAGTATGAACCCCAAATATCTGAGATCTCAGTCAATTTAGGAAGTTTATTTTGCCAAAGTTAAGGACGTGCACCTATGACACAGCCTCAGGAGGTCCTGATGACATGTGCCCAAGGTGGTTGCGGAACAGCTTGGTTTTATACATTTTAGAGAAACATGAGACTTTAATCAATATATGTAAGATGTACACTGGTTCAGTCCTAAAAGGTTGGATGACTCAAAGCAGGGAGGGGGCTTCAAGGTCATAGGTAGATAAAAGACAAATTGTTGCATTCTGTTGACTTTTTGATTAGCCTTTCCAAAGGAGGCAATCAGATATACATTTATCTCAGTGAGCAGAGGGGTGACTTCGACTTCTGTCTGTCCTTTGTCCAGAAGGAAATCCCTTGTGAGGGACGTATTTAGCTTTTTTATCTTAGTAGCTATCTTTTTCAGGAATAGAGTGGGAGGCAGGTTTGCCCCAAGCAGTTCCCAGCTTGACTTTTCCCTTTGGCTTAGTGATATTTGGGGTCCCAAGATTTATGTTCCTTTCATACCAAGATGTAGAGCTCACTGGTGGCCATTCTGGGGGTGACCATCACAGATTCCTTCTCATCTTGAGGAGGAGGTAAAACTGTTTCTGTGAATTCCCATCATCAAGGTTGAAAGAGACAGTAAAGTCAACTATTGCAAAATCTCTGCCATAATCTGGAATTGGCTACTATTATTGGAAGCATGGTTAACATCTCTGTAAGCTGATAATGCATGTGATATTCAAAATGCATGATGTTTAAGGGATTAGTTGTGGTATTATATCTAAATATAAAATAGGAAACTACTTTATTAGCTCCCTGATTACAAAGGCATGGTTACCTTGGTGGAGGACAGAATGGGCATGTGAAAGGGAAAAGGTCTAGTTAGTATGTATGTATGCATGTGTCCACATGCACACATATGTGTGAGTACTTCCATGATAAACATTTGACAGATATCTCATGGGATATTTGGCTGAGAACTAACATTTGAACTAAGATCTTCTCTCCCCCAGACCCACTGATATAAAACACAGCTGCTATGCTCTTTTATGGTTCTTGTATTAACATCCAGTTTAATGTGATGTAGCCTAAAATGTCCATGAGATACCAGATAACAATTTAGGCAATTTAGACAGCTCCTATGCCCTAGTTCATGCTTTATTCTTGCTTAAAATTCTGTATCCACTCCCAAATCAAGGGTCCCTTTTCTCTCTGTTGAAATCTTATTCATATGTCACCTTCACTATGATTTTTCTAGTTTTCCTAAAATCAAAACTAATTACCACTGCTTTTCAGTACTTATTCACACATCTATTATATATATTGGACTCCAATAGATGGAGCATTCATTGAGGGAGAGGAGGCAGCACATCTTGATTCTATAAATGACCCTGTGCATCCAGCAGAATCCTTGAACACAGCAAGTTCTTACACACACACACAAAAGGCTGATCCTGAGAGCTTGTTCATTAACAAAGCTCCCTGTAGGGAAGAGAATGCAAGGTGGTGAAAATACTCAAGGTATATGGTTGATTAGAATATATAACTTTCACATATAGTAACCAAATATTCAGTGACATTATAATACTCATGTCAAGTGACACTATCCGTATTTGTTTCACATTTGTCAATATCAGAACATTATTTTCCAATAAAAAAACTATTAGATACAGTACTCATCACACTTAAAATAAAGAGGAAAACTCAAGATTTACATTAGGTGTTTAATATACCCAAGAACTGCCAACTCACTAAAAATCTTTTAAATTTTATAAGAATTAAAAAGTAGTTGTCCTATAGCAAGTAATAAAAAGGAGTCATGTTCTGAATCTTTTGTCATAACAGGAGAATTATCTGGAACAAACAGATTCCAAATTCAATAG
Organism: Pan paniscus; assembly: GCF_029289425.2. Taxonomy (NCBI): domain Eukaryota; kingdom Metazoa; phylum Chordata; class Mammalia; order Primates; family Hominidae; genus Pan; species Pan paniscus. The sequence continues at coordinate 45,041,277 of NC_073272.2, forward strand.
AAGTCCACAGATTTACTCCACATTTCTTGGGGGTAAACATACTATTTTTCTCTTCCATGTAATTTCCCCTCTGTTAGGTTACCTATCAGCAGCAGAAATCCTGAACTTCTGTAAGTAGTAGAGCAACAACACAAGAAAGAAGGATTTTTAGTACTTGAGATAACAAATCCTGGTAATGTTTACCTATTCGCATTATCTAGAGGATTGTTATTTACAGTTCCTTCTGTTTTGCAAAAGAAGAAGGAAAAATTAGCTGTCCCCCTCCCAGGACCTTGAAAGCAATGGACTTGTGTTTTCACAACAGTCAGGGACTTCACAGCAGTAAGAAGGACTTTCTTAAGTTGCCAGATGGCCTCCCAAGCAGCCATAGGTTTCCAAATGCGTGTACTATGGATTTAGTCTAAATCGGAAAAGTCCCAGCATGAGTGGGACTTTTTCTGAAATAGAGCATTTCTTTCTGCACTCTACGGAAAGGAATCAAAAAGGCTGAGAAACAAGACAGGGAACTGGGGACTACACTAATAGATGGGTCTAAGATTGAGCCAGTGAATGCTAGGCACTGAACCATATGTTTAGCAAAGAAGATATAGGTGTTGCATCTATTTGAAGGAGAATACAACAGATGAGAATTGTAGAAATAAAACAAATTCTTTGGAAATTGTTCCCTAAAAAAATGCATACAGGAGCTACAAATCAGCCTGGTGTAAGATGAATGAAACTAAAGTCCTAAGAGAAGACTGGATTCAAAACAGGAAATATCACTAAGGCGTGACTTTAAAAACATTCTCTCCTATATAATTCATAATCTCTTGAACATTGAAAAGAGCCAACTCTGAACTAGTGATAGCCTCTAGAGCAATTAAAATTCTTGAATAACTTAAATCCAGAAATTGTGAGCTGATGGAAATCAAAACCAACTACAAGAATACATTAAAAAATCTAATTAGAGAATGTTGCTGAATTATGTTATTGGGGCTCAGAAAATGATACTCCAAAAGCTCAGCCCTTTGGCATGCTAAACACTTTGAACTAAAATAGGAAAGCCTCAGAAATAAACCTCATAACTAAGGTCTCCCTCTGTCTTTCTCTCACCTCCCTGTCTCTCTGATCCTTTCTTTTCCCAAGCACAGGAAGAAACTGTCTGTGGAACCTCCTTTTCTGACAAAGAAAACTTTTCCAAAAGATATTCAATTGTCATAAGACCCCCTCTCTAGGACTCTAGGAATCTTATCAAATAACTACTGGAGAATAGAACAGACTAAAAATCATCACCATGCCCAGACAGACTTTTCTTCTATTCTTCTGAGGGCCGCTCTGAAAGACTGCCTGGGAGACTATCTGCATAAGACAACCTTTTCGTTCCCAGTGAAGTTCCATCCCTCGCCTTCTTGCTACCTCCCTGAGGGCTTGAGAACTTCCTCCCAGGCCACTGCTCTTTGGGTTCATCCATTTTCCCTAAAAATCATTTACTATCCCTCCAAAATTACCAACAGTGCCCCCCAACTTTTCTCTCCCTATGAAGAAGATATTTAAGCCTCAACCATATGGCCCATCTTTTGAGTTTCATGTTTGCAGGACTCCCATTTCCATATGCACCTTAATATATTTGTATGCCTTTTTCTCCCATTAATCTGTCTACTGTCAGTCATTTCAACAAACCTTCAGTGGGTAGGGAGAAAGTTTTATCTTAGCTTCTACAATATTATGTAAAGAATATTACAAGGGTACAAGGAAGTAAGTTGAAATGAAAGGTTTTCAGTGTTATCTCTCCTAAATTAAAGGTTCTACTCCTCTAACCCACCACCTTATAAGACATAATAAAGCTCCAAGAACTCAACACCTTGATTCAAATAATATGTAGAAAGTATCTAATGTTTTTATTGGAAGGTAAATATGACCATGTGGACACATTGAAAAATCTCAGTTACAAAACTTCAGCCTCCGTAATACCAGCTTGTCCTTAACGTGCTCCTCTGGCCTATGACCCAGCCTCTCATTTCCTCATCTTTCATCCACCAATACTACTTTTCCCTCTACTTTCATCCCTATTTCATCTCTTTATCCTCAGATCCACTCACTTTTTGCAGAATTCCCTACCATTTCCTCTTCCTTTGCCTTCTTGGATCAAATTCCAATGCATCCTTTTATTTTTCTACAATACCATTTAACTAAAAATCACAGCCCTCAAGGAAATATCTTCTTGATAAGCTACTCCATCTTTCACAGCAAAGAGATATAGATAAAAAAACTGTTCCATGCTATTTTCTTCCACCCTTGCTTGAAAACTCTTTCTCTTTTGAAACACATCTTGTTTCATACCATATTTCTCCCATCTGTATTGCTGTTGTTTCAGCACTTCCAGATCTTTGTCACTGAGTAGTTTATTGCTAAAATCACCTAAGAGGATTACCCAAATGGACACTTAACAACTTAGTCTTATGGTCTTTTTAACCCTATAATTCCAACATCCCTCATAGTCACTTCATTTGAACTCCATTCTTTTCAAGCCTTGACTCTTATCTCCACGTTCAGCATATAACCTCAAATTCTCCTTAAATTGGAAAAAAAGAATCAGGCCATTTTTTCCTTTCCCTCTCTCTCAAAAGATACCACACTCCACAGCTTCCTTTCATAGGCTTTCCCATTTATATGTGTTCTTAATGCCATGTCTTAGATACCCTTGTCATAGATACCTTGTTCTCACTTTCACTGATCCTTAAAATTTTTCTACCACCAATCTCATGTATATTCGAAACTTCTCTAAAAACATTCCCTGGGGTTTGCTAGCTCACTAAGTTTCTGACCTTTTTCTCTTTTCTTTCATTGCTAAATTCCTTAAGGAGGAGTCTCTTCTACTTTCTTAATGACTTTTTTTTTTTTTACCTCATAATCTAAGTATTATTCTTATCCCCTTTCTAAATCTACTCACTCAATTTTCATAATTATCTTCCTAGAGATGAGGTCATGTGGTTCTTTCTGGCTCTTGCTTCTCCTTAAACTCTGCAGAATTTGATTAAGTTGGCTACATTCTTCTTGTATCTTTCTCTGTGAAACTGTAAGTCTTCAATTACCTTCCTATTATAATGACAATTTCTTACTCTCTTGTACTACTTTACTTTCCTTATTTGTATTGCCTTTCTAAAGTTCTCATTCCCTTGGTATTCCAAGCTTTCAAAAATTTTATACTACTTGCTCCTGAATCCTAAAATCAGAGTGAAAGGTTACTATTAGATAATGTCTCCTAAATATTCTTCCAGCAGCTAAGGTACAAAATAACTAGAACAGAACTCATGAAGGGAGTTTCTCTTTCTAGCTATGAAGGATTAGCTGATGTCAGACAAAATCTCCAAATGAGAACAAGTACAAAAGGTATTTCAATACAAAAACGATTGTTTGAAGGAATTCAAGAACGAGAAGTTGAAGGATCATTATGCCAGAGAGAAGGGAAATATATTGTGATGTGGCTGCCATCACACATCATCCTCCTTTGATGTTTTGCAAAAACAAATGAAGCATGGTTGTCAGGATTCAAAAACAAAGCAACTGCTAAGAGGATTGTATTAGTCCATTTTTATGCAGCTGATAAAGACATACCCAAGACTGGACAATTTACAAAATAAAGAGGTTTAATGGTCTTACAGTTCCATGTGTCTGGGAAGGCCTCACAATCATGGCAGAAGGTGAAAGCCATGTCTCACACAGCGGCAGACAAGAGAAGAGAGCTTATGCAGGGAAACTCCCCTCTTTAAAACCATCAGATCTCATGAGACTTATTCACTATCATGATAACAGCACAGCAAAGACCTGCCCCCATGATTCAACTACCTCCCACCAGGTCCCTCCCACAACATGTGGGAATTCAAGATGAGATTTGGGTGAGGACACAGCCAAACCATATCATTCTGCCCCGCCCCCTCCCAAATCTCATATCCTCACATTTAAAACACAATCTTGCCTTCCCAACAGTCCCCCAAAGTCTTGACTCATTTTAGCATTAACTCAAAAGTCCATAGTCCGAAGTCTCATCCGAGACAAGGCAAGTCCCTTCTGCCTATGAGCCTGTAAAATCAAAAGCAAGTTAGTTACTTCCTAGATATAATGGGAGAACAGGCATTGAGTAAATACAGCCATTCCAAATGGGAGAAATTGGCCTAAACAAAGGGGCTACAGGCCCCATGCAAGTCCAAAATTCAGCAGGACGGCCAAATCTTAAAACTCCAAAATGATCTCTTTTTACTCCATGTCTCATACCCAGGTCATGCTGATGCAAGAGGTGAGCTCCCATGGCCTTGGGCAGCTCCACCCCTGTGGCTTTGCAGGGTGCAGCCCTCCTCCTGGCTGCTTTCATGGGCTGGCGTTGAGTGTCCATGGCTTTTCCAGGTGCAAGGTGCAAGCTGTCAGTGGATCTACCATTCTGGGGTCTGTAGGACGGTGGCCCTCTTCTTACAGATCCACTAGGCAGTGCCCCAGTAGGGACTGTGTGGGGGCTCTGACCCCACATGTCCCTTCTGCACTGCCCTAACAGAGGTTCTCCATGAGGGCCCCGCCCTTGCAGCAAACTTCTTTCTCGGCATCCAGGCATTTCCATACATTCTCTGAAATCTAGGCAGAGGTTCCCAAATCTCAATTCTTGACTTCTGTGTCCCCACAGGCTCAACAGCACATGGAAGCTGCCGAGGCTTGGGGCTTCCACCCTCTGAAGCAACAGTCTGAGCTGTACCTTGGCCCCTTTTAGTCAAGGCTGGAGCAGCTGGGATGAAGGTACGAAGTCCTTAGACTGCACACAGCATGGGGACCCTGGGCCCAGCCCACAAAACCATTTTTTCCTCCTAAACCTCTGGGCCAGTGATGGGAGGGGCTGCTGCAAAGATTTCTGACATGTCCTGGAGATATTTTTCCCATTGTCTTGGGTGATTAACATTCAGCTCCTCATTACTTATGCAAATTTCTGCAGCCAGCTTGAATTTCTCCTCAGAAAATGGGATTTTCATTTCTATCACATTGTTGGGCTGCAAATTTTCCAAACTTTTAGGTTCTGTTTCCTTTTTAAAACTAAATGCCTTAACAGCACCCAAGTCACCTCTTGAATGCCTTGCTGCTTAGAAACTTCTTCTGCCAGATACCCTAAATCATCTCTCTCAAGTTCAAAGTTCCACAAATCACTAGGGCAAGGGCAAAATGCTGCCAGCGTCTTTGCTAAAACATAACAAGAGAGTTACCTTTGCTCCAGTTCCCAATAAGTTCCTCATCTCCATCTGAGACCACCTCAGCCTAGATTTCATTGTCCAAACCATTATCAGCATTTTGGTCAAAGCCATTCAACAAGTCTCTAGGGAGTTCCAAACTTTCCCACATTTTCCTGGCTTCTCCTGAGCCTTCCAAACTGTTCCAGCCTCTGCCTGTTACTCAGTTCCAAAGTCACTTCCACATTTTTGGATATCTTTTCAGCAGCACCCCACTCTACTGTTACCAAGTTACTGTATTAGTCTGTTTTCATGCTGCTGATAAAGACATACCTGAAACTGGGCAATTTACGAAAGAAAGAAGTTTAATGGACTTACAGTTCCATGTGGTTGGGAAGGCCTCACAATCATGGCAGAAGGCAAAAGGCACATCTCACATGGTGGCAGACAAGAGAAGAGAGTTTGTGCAGGGGAACTGCCCTTTTTAAAATGATCGAATCTCATGAGACTTATTCCCTATGTGCTATTCACGAGAAAAGCACAAGAAAGACCTGCCCTCATGATTCAAGTGCCTCTACCAGGCCTCTCAGACAAATTCAGGATGAGATTTGGGTGGGGACACAGCCAAATCATATCAAGGATGAAATCCAGAAGTCAAGACCACCATAGAAAAGGTGTTCTAGGTAAATGCGCCAGATTTTAGTTAATGGTCCAGAATGACTATACCTTAATAATAACAGTAAAGTGGAAATAGAGGAGTTTCAACTAGAACAAGGCAATCTTCCTAGCTTCATCTTTTATCAGAAGAAAATTAATTTTTCTCTGGAGGGAAATAATATTATCCTGAGCCTCTACAAATTTTCATACACAATGCTCCATATTCAACCAAACATTAAAAGTCAGGGCAAGAAACAGAACCAAATGACCAAAAAGCAAGAAAAATAAAGACAATTAGCACCAGAAATGACTCAGAAATTGAAGTTACAATACATGGACATTAAAACTTTATAAATATGATTAAATCATTCAAGAAAATAGATGAAAAACAGAAATTTCTCCCCAGAGAGCTGAAATTTATTTTAAAAGAATCAGATAAAAATTCCACAATGGAAAGTATAACATGAAATTAAAAGCTATCTAAATGTAATCAACAGCAAATTAGCACAACAGAAGAATGGAGTAGTAAACTGCAAGGTGGTTGGTGGACAACATGCACATTGAAATACAGAGAGACAATGTTAGAAATGAGAAACGCATATAAGAGATAGATGGAATGTGGGAAATGGCCTAGCATATGTATAATTTGTGTTTCTAGATGACTGGAAAGAGAGAATGAGGTAGAATAAATATTTGAAGAGATGCAAGTTAGTAAGTTTCTCAAACTTCATTATCATAAAGTTCTATGAACCCAAACTGTAATTACAAAGAAAATCACACATAGGCATAAAATCATTAAAATGATGACAACAAAAGACAAAAAGAAAAAAATTTTAAGCATACAGAGAAAAAATTACATTTTCCTCCAAATGAACTGTCGGCCAGATTCTCAAGAGATACAATGGAACCCAGAAAATAGTAAAATGATATATTTGAAATGCTAATATAAAACTGCCAACTTTGAATTTTATACTCAGTGAAAATACCCTTCAAAAATAAAGAGAATATAAAGATATTTTCAGGAAAACAAAAAGAACTTGATTGAATTCTTTAAAGAAATACTATGGGAAGAAAGAAGCAGAAAGAAGGAAAAGTTATCTGAGTTGTAATCATGTTAATGCAAGAAGGTATAAAGAGCCACCAGATAGGATAAATATGTGCATAAATTGTTCAAAACAATAGACTGTCTATGGGGTTTAAAATATATGGATAATTAAAATGCATAACCACAATAGGCCAAAGGAAAAATGGGGATATATGGAATTTTTTAAATTGTAAGATTCTTGGATTGCTCAGAAAGTGGTAAAAGATCTAACTTAGGTTATACTTAGATAAGTCAATGATGAGTTTGTAATCTCTAGGGTAAAAATTAAAAGAGTAATAAAATAATACAAAATTAATTGTTGAAATGAAATATTTAAAAATACTTGATTAAGTAAAAAATAAAAAAGGTGGAAAGGTCAAGATCAAGGAATAAAAAGGGGAAGAGGAAAAGTAGTAAATAATACGTAAAAGTGTAAATATATCACTAGTTAAGTTAAACAAAATTAAACCAAATGCTCAAAGTGAAATACTAGGGTTGTCAAACTAAATTAAAAAGCGCATACAGACAGAAAAAGTCTCTGCTGCTTATAAAAGACATGCCTAAAATATAAATGGATCAAAAGTTTTAAAGAAAACGGATGACAGAATTTATACTTAAAATATTACTAGAGATAAAGAGGAATAGGAACAGTGCAAATATGGAATGGTCAATTCAATAACATATAACAATCCCAAATAGGAATATATCTAATAACATAGCCTCAAAATATTGAAACAAACACTGAGAGACCAACAAGGAACTATAGACAATCCAAAAACAATAATTGGAGGTTTCAGCACACCTCTCTCAGTGGATGGAGCCAGCAAATTCAAATAAGAAATGATACTGTAGTTTTGGCCAATACAGCTTAAAAGCTTAACTTAATTGACATACATAGGTACAGGGTATCTACAAAAAAACCCCCACAGCTAACATCATACTTAATGGTGAAGGGATGGAAGCTTTCCTCTTAAGATCAAAAACAAGACAAGAATGTCCCTTCTCACCATTTCTTTTTCTTTTCTTTTTTTTTTTTGAGACGGTTTTGCTCTTGTTGCCCAGGCTGGAGTGCAATGACATGATCTCGGCTCACCACAATCTCTCTGCCTCCCAGGTTCAAGCGATTCTCCTGCCTCAGCCTCCAGAGTAGCTGGGATTACAGGCATGCACCACCATGCCCAGCAAATTTCGTAATTTTAGTAGAGACAGGGGTTTCTCCATGTTGGTCAGGCTGGTCTCGAACTCCTGACCTCAGGTGATCCACCCACCTCGGCCTCCCAAAGTGCTGGGATTACAGGCGTGAGCCACCAGGCCAGGCTCACCATTTCTATTCAAAATTGTGACATTCTAGCAAGAACAATTATCCAAGAAAAATAAATAAAATGTATCCAGATTGGAAAAGAAAGTTAACTATTTCTATTCACATATGACATGACCTTGTATGTGGAATACCTTAAGGAATCTACAAAAAAATATTAGAGCCAGTAAATAAGTTCAGCTCGGTTGCAGGATACAATATCCATATATAAAAATCAATTGTATTTATATATACCAGCAATGAACAATCAAAAGATGAAACAAAAATTCCATTTAAATAGTATTTAAAAAAGTAAAATAGTAATAAATTTAACAAAAGAAGTATGAGTCTTATACCCTGAAAACTACAAAACATAATTGAAAGAAATTTAAAAGACCTAAAAAATGGAAAAACCCTATGTTCATGGATTAGAAGACTTAATATTACTTTTATTTTTTATATTGTCTCTGATTATAAGGTTCTAAGAATAAAAATATTTCAAAAAATACTAGTACACAATTGTTTAAAATCACAAAAAAGATGAAATACTGTTATACATTTTAAGAATGAAAATGTAAAATTTTATTAGAAATGCAGCTCTTAAAGATAAATTCTAGAAAAATTTTAAAAATTAAAAAAATTAAAAACGTAGTATTGTTTAAATGACAATATTCCCAAAATTGATCTACTTATTTAATGCATTTCCTATCAAAATCCCAATGGCCTTTTTTTGCAGTAATTGATAAACTGATCTTAGAATGCATATGGAAATGCAAGAGACCACAGGTAACAAAAACAATCTTGAAAGGAGCAAAGTTGGAAGACAGATTTTAAAACTTACCTCAAAGCTACAGTGTAGAAAGAGAGACAGAGCAAGATGGCAGAATAGAAAGCTCCACCAATCATCTCCCTCCCCTACACCGCCCCCACCAAGGACACCAAGTTAACAACTATCTACACAGAAAAAAACACCTTCATAGGAACCAAAAATCAGGTGAGCACTTACAGTACCTAGTTTTAACTTCATGTCGCTGAAGGAGGCACTGAAGAGATAGCAAAACCAATCCTGAATCCCCAATGACACCCCTCCCTCATACCCAGCAGCGGCCGTGTGCTGCAGACCGTGTGTCTCTGGGTGCTGGGGAGGGAGAGCACAGCAATTGTGAGGCATTGAATTGAGTGCTATCCTGTTAGAGCAGAAAGGAAAACCAGACCAAACTCGACTGACACCTGCTCACGGAGGAAGCATTTAATCCAACCCTAGTCAGAGGGGAATCTTTTGCCACTGAGGGCCAAAGTGCTCTGAGTCAGTTGTGAGGCCCCTGTTCCAGGCCCTAGCTTTCAGAGGATATTTCTAGACACACCCTGAGCCAGAAGAGAACCCACTGCCTTGAAGGAATTATCCAGTCCTGGCAGTATTCATCACCTGCTAACTGAAGAGCCCTTGAGCCCTGAATAAAGAGCAGCAATACCCAGGTACTACATCATGGGCCTCGGTGAGCCTCTGAGAATTACTAGCTTCAGGTGAGACTCAGCACATTACCAGCTGTGGTGGCTACAGGGCAAAATTCCTTCTGCTTGAGAAAAGCAGAAGGAAAAGTAAAAGGAACTTTGTCTTGCACCTTAGGTACCAACACTGCCACAGGGGAGTAGAGCACCAAGCGAGCTCTTGGGGTTCCCAATTCTAGGGCTTGACCCTTGGATGCCATTTCTGGATCTGCCCTGGGCCAGAGGAGAACCCACTGGCCTGAACAGTGAGTCCCATGCCAGGCAGCATTTACCAGAAGCTGTAAAGGTTTTAGCTCACCTTCAAAACACTACTAATTTCTTTATGCCGTCCAGGACGTGGTTAGAGCACCTCATAAGAGCTCAATAAATATTGAGTTGAATATATCTTGAACAATAAGCCACAGGACCCTATTCCCTCCTCTTGGAAAAAAAAAAAACTCCTTTATAGCATTTGTGGATCTGCAAAACTCCCTTGAGTTTAAAGGCTCAAGTTATATTTGACAGCTTTGGTAAGGCAGGTGAAGGAGAATAAGCTTATGTTATCAGAGACAGTGACGTATTTATCATGTTTCATAGTGTGTGGATCAACTCAGAATCAGAGCCAGATGGCATGAAGTTTTCCATATGGATGAGGACCGGTATAAGAAACTAGCAAACTTATAAAGTTAAAAATTGTTGGGAGCAAGCCCCCCAAAATCTGGCCATAAACTGGCCCCAAGACTGGCCATAAACAGAATCTCTGCAGCACTGCCACATGCTCATAATGGCCCTAACGCCCACGCTGGAAGGTTGTGGGTTTACGGGAATGAGGACAAGGAACACCTGGCCCACCCAGGGCACAAAACCACTTAAAGGCATTCTTAAGCCACAAACAATAGCATGAGCGATTTATGCCTTAAAGACATGTTCCTGCTGCAGTTAACTAGCCCAACCTATTTCTTTAATTTGGCCCATCCCTTCGTTTCCCATAAGGGACACTTTTAGTTAATTTAATAGCTATAGAAACAGTGCTAATGACTGGTTTGCTGTTAATAAATATGTGGGTAAATCTCTGTTCGGGGCTCTCAGCTCTGAAGGCTGCGAGATCCCTGATTTCCCACTTCACACCTCTATATTTCTATGTGTGTGTCTTTAATTCCTCTAGCGCTGCTGGGTTAGGGTCCCCCCGACTGAGCTGGTCTTGGCAAAAAATGATCGAGGAGGGACTTAAGTGATATCTACAATATTAATTCTCAAATATCTGAATCCCGAAGAACCATTGCTCTAAAAAAATGAGGGAGCCAATTCCAGAGAATATTTACTAGATAACACCTGCAAAGTAAATACCAGACATAATAGATTTAACAAAGTTCTGACCCACTCACATAACTCAATGACACAAAATAACAGTATTTAACTTGGAATAATGTTCAAGACACTTTTGATTTTGTTTAGCACAAATCATCTCTTATCTCTAAGGAGAGAAGCACAGATGTCCAGCTTATTAGCATAATAGAAGAATTGCTTCAAGATGCATACAACATTGATGATTTTTTAAATTCAATTCAGCCTAGCATATTTTAAATTGGAGTGGGATGAGAGGATTCTTTGCTAGCATTACATTTTTATTTATTTATGTTTTACTTCTTAGAATAAAAATTTTCAAACCTACAAAAGAGTAAAAAGCATAATGCAATGAATATCTATATAGATTTCACCTAGATTCACCAATTATTAATATTTTACTACCTTCTGTCATTAACATTGAACTTTGTGACAAGGAGAAAACAACAACAAAAAATAAAGGTGAATTATGTGGCTATAAAAGCGAATTATGTGACAATGTCAACAACTCTGGAATATTCTGAAGACACATAATCATCAGTGATCCATGGAAGGGAAGGGCTTTCAGCTTACACATTTTTGAAAACATTCTGTAAACTGTCAGTTTTAAAAAATACAACCAAGGACATGTGCTGATATCTTCCTCCAGCTCTGTATAGATTCATACACAACTAATGATGTAGCACAGTGGGAAACAGACAAAATGAACACCAAAAAAAACCCACACATACCACAATTATTTATTTATACTCTAGATTGTCCCACAAAGGATTTAAGGTTGTTTCAAAAAGACATGCTGTACAAAAGGATACAAATGAACACTTGAGGGGGTTGGTACAAAGGGAGAAAACCACAGATAATATTAGGATTGCAGGGCATAGGGTGTTATATAGTTGCAACAATATAGCTGCTTGCTTTCTGGTGACTAAACAGGGTCCAGAAGATTAAAAAAGCCAAGTTTTTTCTAGGTGACTGGATTGTTTGGGATGTATAAATCCAAGAGCAGTTTCTTCTGCGAGTCCTGAAAGAGAGGATACTATGGGAAGCTGTGGAGGAAGTTTATGATAAGACGGGACCATGAGTTTCATTTGGTTTCTTCCAACTTACTTAGGCTCAGTCAATGGCCTAGTGCCCAGGTTTCATTTAGTAAAATCAATTCCTTTACTGAATGGTTATTAGGCACTAAATAAAGCAATCCAAGTCTCTAGCTCTGATAATCTTGCAATCTGACTCTAAGGTAGCATTTAGAAAATCCAGAGCAGATACACAGACTAGGGTACATGAATGGATTGGGTTGGGGGCAGAAGGTAGGGGAAGATGGAGAGTTCATAAATTAGGTGCAAAGATTTTTCTTGGCAACATTTATTGTATGTCAAATTAGGTTGAAACATTATTATTATGTTGAAACATTCTAACTCTCCAAAGAGGAAGTGTGCAAGAAATGCTACCTTACCCAGTCAGGCAACGCATAATTTCTACTGTCTTCATAACAAGTCAGGTAGAATACTTGAGAGGAATGGAGGAAAACATACCTTGCTATTACAATTATTGCATCTATATTTGCATACAATGGGTATAGCTAAAGTTTAAAATTTTCTAAAGGAAAATATGACAACCTTTATTATATGTTGTGACTTTCATTATTAAATATGATGGGACAAAGAGATCTGGTTCACACGTTCTTCATGATGGTTACAGAAAGCCAAAGAAACTTCTAACGCACATTGGTTCTCTCCTTTCTGAAATACCCTGCAGTCTGTGGATCTTTTTCATTAGAAGGTTTAGTCTAAAACTATAGACCTTTACTGAAAATTAGATTTACCACAATGCAAAAGCTTTATCTTAAAGTACACTACAATATCAGTTACCATATACATTTATTCATTTGATGAATGTTTGTGGAATGCCTATTATGGGCCAGTAACTATTCTAGGCCCTGGGAGTCAGTAGTAGACAAAATAGTCAAGAATACCACCTTATACTCAGGTTAGTGAAGAAAAACCATAAGCAAATACATGTCTGGTGATAAATGCTGTGAAGAAAAATAAAATGAACTAAAAGAGATGGATTGAGATGAGAAATGGGGGCGCAGCTCTTTTATATAGCATGATTAAGGAAAGGCTTGCCTATAAGACGCATTTGAGCAGAGACATGAAGGAAGTGAGGGAGCAAGTCTTTTAGATATTTGGAAGAAAAGTGATGCAACAGAAGGAACAGTAACTTAAAAGTCCCCTGTGGCAGGAGCAAACTTGGTCTGTTTGAGGAATAGCAAGGAGGTAATTGTGGCTCGTGCAGAAGGAGTAAAGGGGAGAATGGCATGAGCTGAGATCTGGTGGTATGCAGGGACGTGGCCAAGACTTTGATTTTACCCTAAGGGAAATAAGAAGCCTTTAGAGGGTTGAACAAGGGAGTGGTATGATCTGACTTGTGTTTTAAGAGGGTCATTCTGGCTTCTGCAAGTGTAATACTAGACTGTAAAGGGCAAAGATGGAAGCAGGAAAACCAGTTAGGAGGAACCTATAACAATCTACATAACCTAGTGGCTTGAACCAGGGTAGTGTTAAATAGTGGTGGAAACATTAAGAAGTGGTCAGACCCTGGAAACTTTTTTAAGATAGATATATAGGATGTTAATTTTATGTAAGGTTTGAAAGATAGGAATCAAGCCAAGCTATTTGAAAGAATGGAGTTATCATTTAATTACTATGGTGGAAGACTACTGCTGGAGAAGCAGATCTGGGGTTGGGGATGTAGATGGGGACATTTTAAGTTTGAGGTATATCAATTAGGGTTCCAAAGGGAAACAGATGGTACAGTCAAATTAGGTTAATTTGAGGAGAGGCATAATAATGGAACTATTTATAAATATACAAAGACAGGAAAAGCACAAGAGATAGTGCAATAGCCCCAGGCTAAAATATGTTGAACGTTTTACAACCCTAGGCCTGACAGGATAAGGAAACAGACTAGGGCCATGTGGTACTGTGCAAAGGGCTGAGGAAGGGGCTGAAACCCTTCTGAGGAATGCAGACAGTACTCAGCAATGCTGCTGGGATGGAATCAGGTATAAATACTCCAACCTCATCTCCTCCTTCCTGTTTGTTCTTCTATTAGTGTTCCCCATTGTCTAAACCCAACAGGAAGTCAGAAAACAAGCCCTTTAATGTAACCCAGAGTTCAGCCTTCCATGGCACAGAGCAGAGTAAAGAGGGGTATAGAATATATTGGGAAGGGCAAATGAAAGATATTCAATACATCGAGGAGAAGATGTTGAGTTGGTTAATAGACATGTCTTTTGAGGAGAAAGATGCCACACTCAATTTAGGAAGATTTTGAAGCCCTGTGCTCTGGGACTGGTTACATTGATAGGTAACGTTGAGTAGAAGCAGAATTCAGAAATAGTGTCTCTATCAAATACTATCATTGACTCTATAATTACTGATGTTTCTTGCTATATTAAGAAGTAAGTTATGGGATAATTGGCAGGTATGCTACATCCCAAAATTATGCAACTGGACTAAAACTGCCTGTGTTCTGTCCAGGAAGCTGCTAATGATATCACGCAAGAAAATATCTTATTTTGTAAGCCTTTGTGAAACTTCATTTTTTTTTTAGTATGCTGACACATTTACAAAATTTCTTTGCCAAAAACAAATACAAACGTTGATGCTCTGTGGGTAGGTGGAATTTATTCAATGCTTTTGCAACACTTCTGGTTATGTTTCTTGGATTTAATGGAGCTCCATCCAAAACCCTGACTCATTGCTTTTTGTTTTTAAATAAACTGCATTTTTAGAACAGTTTTAGATTTTAAAAAAAAACATAAAGATTGTATACAGTTCTCATAAACTCTGCACACAATTTCTTCTATTATTAACATCTTCCATTACTATGGTACATTTGTCACAATTAATGAATAAATATTGATACATTATTATTAACTGAAGTCCTTACTTGATTCAGATTTCCTTAGTTATTACCTGATGTGGTTTTTTTCTGTTTTACTTTACCATTCGGGACACCACATTATATTTAATCATCACATCTCCTTAGGCTTCTGTTGGCTGCTATGTTTTTTCAGACTTTCTGTGTTTTTGATACTCTTCACAGTTTAGAGGAGAACTGGTCAAATATTTTGTAGAGTGTATCTTAATTGGGATTTGTCTGATGTTTTTCATGATTAGACTGGGACTGTAGGATTTTGAGAAGAAGACCTCACCCATAAAGTGTCAATCTCATCATGTCATACCAAGTGTATATAATATTATCAGCATGACCTATCACTCTTGATATTGACCTGGATCACTTGGCTGAGGTATTGTTATATTTCTCCACTGTACATTTACTCTTTTATTTCCCCTTTTCCATACTGCAACTTTGGAAGGAAGTCAATCAATGTGCACAGTCCACGCTTAAGAAGTGGGAAATCATGCTCCACCTCCTTGAGGGCACAGTATCTACATAATTTATTTGGAATTCTTCTGCACAGATTTGTCTATTCTCCCACACTTATATATTTATTCAATGATTTGTTTATAACAGTATGGACTCACAGATATTGATCTTGTACTTTGGGTTATAATCCAATACTACTGTATTTCATTGCTTGAATTGCTCCCATTGTGGCCATTGGGAGCTCTTTCAGTTGGCTCCTGTGCCCTATAACATACATTGTGGTTTGATTTTGTTGTTGTTGCTGCTTAGCACTTCCTTGATTTCTAGCACTACAATATGCTTCAGGATCATCTTGTATATTTCCTGCCTCAGTCCTAGAATCTGGAATTTCCCCCAAGAAGCCCCGGGTCCTTTTATTGGAGAATAATATTAGAAAACAAGATCGAGGCACCAGGTGAGCTTGTTGCTACTGGGGTGTTGTTGCTCCTAGGTTCTCTCGGCTGATAGAGGGAGAAGAGATATGTGTGTATACTAACCCATGCATATACACATATCTATGAATATTTCTGTATGTAACCATATGTATCTATATAAACCTAAATATGAGTTCATACTGTTGTCTCTGACTCTAATCTATTACCACATGAATCACTCTAGCCTTTGCCTGATGCTTATCTATGAACTCTCACTCCAGCAGTGAGATACCTGGCTCCCACTTTCTGTCATTCATTTACTTAATTGTTCAATTCCAGTATACATATATAGTAGTACTAGAATTGTTAATTCACATTTACAATTTATCAGCAAGAATACAGGCTTATATACAGTTTTGTTTGCCTTTAGTTTTATAGACCGTTCATTTCCAAAGTTACTTTGGTCAACACCCTATTCCCCCACTGACTTCATTCATGTCATTTTTTAATATTTGTAATACATTCATTTTTTTAAGGAAAAATGGTTGTTTTATTCATTTGTACTTATACCAGCCAAAGTAGTACTAATGTCATTATGATGCAGCAAATACAAGACCTCTTTCTACAAATATTAGCATAACCAACAGAATGGGGGCTATAGTAAAACAGAGCCAAAAAGGGCTGAGGAAATAAATGTAGTATGTTACAGCTTAACCCTTCACCTCAATAGAGTTTTTAAAAAAATAAGTAAAGCCTCCCAAACCCAAAAAATAGGAATATACCTTCATCACACCAATTTGTACTTTTATTTCTTATTATTGAGGTTAGATTGTTAACCCTAAAGATATCCAAACTAGTATTATATCTACTTATCTATAGCTAGAGACAGCTTCTATCATGTTGTCCTTAGCAGCCAAGCTTATTAAAATGTCTTTTCTCCAGGAAGATTCAATAGGAATAAAGAAAGAAACCTCTCTGATTAGGCTCCAATCATACCCCACCCTCCATCAAATTGACTGGATAGGCATAATGGAAACCAGAACACATGGTTTCCAACCAAGAAAAATCCTATGAGGGAGGGGAGGCAAGGAGAGGTAGGATTCAGCCAGTGTCCACACTGAAATTGAGTAATATCAGTTTCACTCATCTTCAGGTATCTTCAGGTTGCATGTTCGTGGAGTAGTTTAGGAATAAATCTATGGCTTGTGGAGTACTAAAATACCTAGTGGTCTGCTGTATTACATTATGGCTTTCCCCAGCAGTTTCCAAGGCAACCTCCAAATCACTGGCAGGAGAATTTGGCTGGAACTGCATGCAGGACTGCAGAGATTCATCTCCACAGTTATAGAAGGGACTGTTCCAGGCCTGATTTTTCCAGGACTGGGTGCACCAGGAGTGGTTGCTCCAGGAATGGATGTTCCGGGTGTGGTTGCTCCAGGTTGAATTGCTCCAGGTCTGGTTGCTCCACATTGGAAGGTTTCCAGTCATGTTCACCAGGCATCCCTTGTGGTAGGAAGAGTGGAGGCTGGGGTAGGTAGGTGCTGAGGCCTTCTGAGTCACACCACTGCTATTCTTTGGCCAGTTGTTTTTCTGTCACCTCTTAGATTTCATTCTCTGGTTCTGGAACCAGGTCTTAACCTGTTTGTAGCTAAGGTTCAGGATGTTGGAAAGTTCTTGCATCTGCTGGAGGCTGAGGTATTTCTGTCTGTGAAATCTATCATTGAGTATACACAGCTGGGTGGAACGGAACACAGTTCTGGCCTTCTGTTTCTTGACCAGGACCTTGTCTTCCTTTTTTGTGGTGCTCTTCTCTGCAGAAGTGGGTTTTTTGCCTTTAGGACTGGTAGAAGAATCAGGGCTGTCCTGAATAAGCAGATCCATGGAGGAAGGAAGAGGAGAGACAGTCTCTGAGTGAGGCATCTCAGCAGAAGACATTTGCAGGGATGGATAGTTTTCTTCAGGCCCACAAGTCACCGGCGTAGGTGAAGATTCTTTACAGTTGGATGCTTCAGAACAAGGCAGGCTTTGGGCATAGGCTGGATTCACGATCATGTTATTATTGGGGAATAGGAGGGAAAAAATTAAGAGCTGGACTGTAAAAAAAAAAGGCTAAGGCAGCTTTAAGACTTTTTTCTGGAAGATCTTAGAGAAATATGACTTCCAGAAGTGAAAGTATCAAGAAGTTGGGATGAAGTGAGTCGCCCCCACAATAACAGGAGGCAACCAGCTCAGTCCAGCCTATATTTGTAATACACTTAGATGATTTTGTCACATTCCTCATTCCATCCCGGGATGCTCCTAATTCCTAAATGATTGTTTAGTTCGTATACATTAAGTATGCAGTTAGTTTGTATACATTGTGTTTAGACATACTGCACAGTGCCATGTTATTACAATTACAGTATTTTAGAGAATATTTTCACCATCCTAAAACACAAACACGAAAACCTTGTGCATTGTCTTTTGAACCTTACATTCCTTCCCACAAACCCTGGATACCACTGATGTTTTTATTGTCACTACAGGTTTGTTCTTCCTAGGATGTCATATAATTAGAATACTACAGTAATTTCCCTTTTCATACTGGCTTGTTTCACCTAACAATATGTGTTTAAAATTCATCCATGTCTTTTTATGACTTCATAGCTCATTTCTTTTTTAAAATTTTTGTTTTGCTTTGTTTTTTGAGATGGGGTCTCAATCTGTCACCCAGGCTGGAGTGCAGTGCCATGATCATAGCTCACTGCATCTTCCAGCTCCTGGCCTCAAGCAATTCTCTTGCCTTAGCCTCCCAAGTACCTTGGACTACAGCATGCACCAACCACCCTGCCCAGTTTCATTTCTTTCTATCCCTAAATAATATTCCATTGTATAGATGTCCCCCAGTTTGTTTATCCATTCTGCTATTGAAGAATTTCTTAGTTGCTTTGAGTTTTTGATAATTATGAATAAAACCGACATAAATAATATTGTGCAAGTTTTTTGTTTTTGTTTTGTCACAGGGTCTAACTCTATTGCCAAGGCTGGAGTGCCATGGTGCAGTCACAGCTCACCACAGCCTCAACGTCCTGGGGTCAGGTGATCCTCCTGCCTCAGCCTCCAAAGTAGCTGAGACTACAGGCATGTGCGACCATCCCCAGCTAATTTTTTTTGTATTTTTTGTAGAGATTGGATTTTGCCATGTTGCCCAAGATGGTCTCCTGGCTTCAAACGATCTGCCTGCCTTGGCCTCCCAGAGGGCTGGGATTACAGACATAAGCAACCGCACGTGGCCCATACAAGTTTTTGCATAGACATAGGTTTTCAAATTAATTGGGGAAATTTTTAGGAGCATGATTGTTCCATTGTATGGTAAAATATGTTTAGCTTTGAAAGAAACTGTCAAACTGTTTTCAAAGTGGCTGTACCATTTTGCATTCCTGCCAGCGGTGAATGAGAGTTCCTGTGTCCCACATCCTAGTCAGAATTGGAATTGTCAGTTTTTTAGATTTTACCATTTCAGTAGGTGTGTAGTGGTATCTCACTGTTGTTTTAATTTGTAATTTCCTGATGACAAATAATGTTGAACATCTTCTTATATATTTATTTGCCATTTGCATGTCTTCTTTGATGAGATGTCTGTTCAGATCTATTTTTTTTTAAATTAGGTGGATGTTTTAGGTGTTATTTATAAATTTTGGGTACAAGTCGTTTATCAGATTTTTTTTTGAAAATATTTTCTCCCAGACCATGGCTTGCCTTTTCATTCTCTAACATAGTCTTTCACAGAGCAAATTTTTTTCATTTTAACAAAATCCAACATCAATTTCTTTTTTTTCATGGATCATGCTTTTGGTATTGTATCTAAAAATTCATCATCATCCTAAGGTCACTTATATTTCTTCCTATGTTTTCTTCTAGGAGTTTTATAGTTTTGCCACTTTCATTTAGGTCTATAATCCATATTGAGTTCATTTTTCTGAAAGGTGTAAGGTCTATGAGTAGGTTTCTCCCCCCATGGTGGGGACATCCAATTGTTCTGGCACCATTTGTTTAAAACAATATTCTTTCTTCATTAAATTGCCTTTGCTTCTTTGTCAAAAATCAACTGACTATATTAATATTGGTCTGTATATGGGCTATCAATTCTGTTCCATTGATCAGTGTGTCTATTCTTTCACTTACGCTATGCTTTCTTGATTATTGTAGTTTTATATTAAGACTTGAAATCAGGTAGTGAGAGTGTTGCAACTTGTTCTTTTTCTTCATTATCATGTTGGATATTCTAGATCTTTTGCTTTTTATATAAACTTTACAATCAGTTTATAGATATTTCAAAATAATTTGCTAGGAATTTATTGATATTGCATTGCATCTGTGGATCAAGTTGGGAAGAATTTATGTCTTAATAATATTGAGTTTTCCAATCAATAAAAATTAAAATATCTTTCCATTTATTTAGATCTTTTCTTTTATCAGAGTTTTATAATTTTCCACATATAGATCCTATATCTACTTGTTAAATTTGTACCTATTTCAATTTTTGGTGCTATTTTAATTGTTGTTATTTTAATTTCAAATTCCAGTTGTTCTTTGCTGATATATAAGAAAGTAATTGACTTTTGGATATTAAGCTTGTATTTCAGGACCATGCTATACCCTCTTGTTAATTGCAGAATGTTAATTCTTTGGAATAATCTGCACAATCCAGTCATCTGTGAACAAAAACAGTGTTATTGCTTCCTTCTAAATCTATATACCTTTTTTCTTTTTCTTCCTTCCTTCCTTTCTTTCTTCCCTCTCCCCCTCCTCCTCTATTTCTTATTCTCTCTTTCATTTTTTGTCTTACCACACAAGTCAGGATTTCCAGTGTGATGTAAAATAGGAGTGGTGAAAGATCACATTCCCACTTTGTTCTGAATCTTGCATGAAAAGTGTCTACCTTCTTATTATTACATTTGATGTTAGCTGTAGGTTTTTATAGGTATTCTTTTAAGCAAGTTGAAAAAAAATTGCCTCTATTCCTGGTTTGCTAAGTGATATTTGGATTTTGTAAAATAATTTATTTGCATCAACTGACAGAATCATGTGAATTTTCTTCTTTAGCTCATTGAAATGGTAAAATGCATTCATTTAATTTCAAATGTTTAACAAGTCTTCCATAATTGAAGTAAATCCTACTTGGTCATGGTGTATAATTCTTTTTATACATTTTTGGGGTTTTTTTTTTGGCTAATATTTTACTGATAATGTTTAATCTATATTCATAGAAGATATTGGTCTTTAGTTTTTTTTTCTCATAATGTCCTTTGGAATTAGGTTTTTTTATTAGGGTAATATTTGTTTCATAGAATGATTTTGGAAGTGTAAACTTTGTTTTTATTTTCTGGAGGACATTATGGAGAATTGGTATCATTTCTTCTTAAATGTTTAGAGGAATTTACCAGTGAAACTATCTAGGCATGGCTTTTTCTTTTGGGTGGAGATTATTCATTATTGATTCAATGTCTTCATTAGGGCTATTCAAGTTATTTGTTTCTTCTTGTGTGAGCTTTAGTAGTTTTTGTCTAAGAATTGGTTTATTTCATGTGAATTATCAAGCTTGCGGGTGCAGAGTTGTTCAGAGTTGTTCATAGTACTCCTTTTATTTTCCTTTTAGTATCCACAGGCTCAGTAGTGATGACCTAAATGTATTACTGATATTGGTAATTACTGTTTTTTTTTCTTTTATTATTGGTCAGCCTGTATAGAAGTTTATAAATTCTATTGATTTTTCTAAGAAACATCTTTTAGGTTTGTTGATATTTTTCTATTGTTTTCTTGATTTTAGTTTCATTGGTTTCTGCTCTAATTTTTGTTATTTTTTTCTTCTGCAAGATTGCTTGAGGCATACATTTCTCTTCTATCTCTGATTTTCTAGTATGAAATGTTGTGTTGCTGAGTTTACAGTTTCTTTCTAATATATGCATTTAATGGTATATATGTCCCACTAAGCACTACCTTCACCACATTTCATATATTTTGATAAGTATTTCTAAGTTTTCATTTAATTAAAATATTTTTAATTTCTCATGAGACTTCTTCTTTGATTTATGTGTTATTTAGAAGTGTGTGGTTTTATTTCCAAATATTTTGAGGTTACCAGCTATCCTGTTATTGATTTTTAGTTTAATTCCATTGTGCTTGGAGATATACATTGTATTATACCATTTTAAATTTGATAAAGTGTGTTATGTGGTCCAGAATATGCTTTATCTAGGCAAATAGTCCATGTAAGCTTGAGAATGAATGTTCACTTCAATCACTGCACTTGGATTGAATGTTCTATAAATGCCAAATCGATCAAATTGATTGATAGTGCTATTCAGCACTATCCTTATTGATCTATCCTTGCTGATTTTTTACTTTCTTAATGTATCAATTACTGAAATTGAAGTGTTGAAATTTCCAACTATAATAGTGAACTTTTTCATTTTTCCTTTCAGTACTATCAGTTTTTGCCTCACCTATTTTGGCACTTAGCTGTTAGGTGCATACACAATAAAGATTGTTATGTCTTCTTGGGAATTTGCCCCTTTATCATGAAATAATGCTTCTCTTTATCCATGATAATTTTCCTTGTTCTGAAACTGCTTTGCCTGAGATTAATATAGCTACTTCAGCTTTCATTTTATTAATGTTAATATAACATATTTTTCTTCATCCCTTTACTTGTAACCTGTTTTATTCATGATGTTATAGCAGATTTTTTAGAAACAATAAACAGTTGGGTCTTTTGTATCCCAACCTCTTTATTTTAATTGATATATTTAGACCATTCATATTTTAAATGATTATTGATATAGTTGGTGCAATGTGCTAAATATCTGTGTCCCTCCCAAATTTATATGTTGAAATAATAATCCACAATGTGATGGGATTAGGAGGTGGGGTGTTTGTGAGATGATAAGATCATGAGGGTGGAGCCCTTATGAATGGAATTAGTGTGCTTATAAAAGGGATCCCAGAGAGCTCTCTCACCCTCTTTCCACCATGTGGGGGTACAGGAAGACAACAATCTGCAACCCAGAAGAGGGCTCTCACCAGAACCCGACCATGCTAGCACCCTGATCTCAGACTTCCAGTGTCTCTGGAATAAGTATATGTACATATGTATCCCTTATAAGAGAACCTTGAGAAACAAATTTCTGTTGTTTTTAGGCCACCTAGTCTATGGTACTTTGTTACAGTAGTCTGAACTGACTAAGACAGTGATATTGGCAGTAACTCTCTAGGTTCACTTGTCTCTCTGTGTGGCAGGTGGGCTTGCGGCCTTAATTCTCTGATTGGTTCGAGACAATTCATTAATTTTCAGTTTGCTGGGCTTTTTTATCATTGTAAGGATGGGAGTAATGACTTAGAGAATCTTTATATGTTGAGCTAAAACCAGAAATCTGGTTTATTGCTTTTTGTTCTGGCATTCCATCAAATAAAAACTTCACCACTAAGCCAGATGGAAAACTAGTCTCTGTCTGTGAAAGTCATTAACATCACACACACCAAAGCCTCTAAAGGCTCCATAAACCAAACATTTTAAGAAACCAGTGGTATAGACTAAAGAATAAACCCATTCTTGAAAGTATTATCTACATATGATGAGCCAAAGTGGTTTCTGCCTCAAGATAAGTTTTAATCCTTGGACTGAACTGAAGTTCACAAAATGAATTCATTCAATGGCTTAGGGCTTGGATCTAGAATTTTCTATCGGTGGCCTTGTTCAAGTTTACTTATTCTCTCTATGCCCAAATTTCTAACTATAAAATGGGGAGACTAATAATTATTTTGTATAGTTTTATGAATATTAAATAATAGATTTAAGAGTGCAAAGTACTCAAGAATTTGTCTCCCACTCTTTAATTCTTAAGTATTACAAAAATTAATATAGTAGATATGTAACTCCACATTTTATATAAATGTTTGAAAATAATAGGAATGGCCAGGTGCAGCAGCTCATGCCTGTAATCCCAGCACTTTGGGAAGCCAAGGCGGGAGGATCGCTTGAGCCCAGGAGTTCAAGACCAGCCTTGGTAGCAAAGTGAGACCCCAGTCTCTACAAAAAAATTAAAAAATTATCCGGGCTTGGTGGCACAAGCTTATAGTCCCAGCTACTCAGGAGGCTGAGGTGGGAGAATCACTTAAACCCAGGAGGTTGAGGCTGCAGTTGTTCATGCCACTGCATTCCAGCCTGTGCAGTAGAGTGAGACATTGTATCAAACAACAAGGAAAAGAAAATAATAGGAATGCAGCCAATGTCAGCCAATAATGCCCAAGATGCTTTATGAAATCTGGAATCCCTTATAAGAAAAACCATAACCAAGAAAATAACAAAAAAAAAAAGGCTCTCCTGTAATACAAGCCGTATCTGTTATGGACTTAACGTTTGTGTCCCTTCAAAATTCATATGTTAAAGCCCTAACCCCCAGTGTCATGGTATTTAGAGGTGGGACCTTTGGGAGATAATTATGTTCAAATGATGTTATGAGGCTGAGGGCCCCATGATGGGATTAGTGCCCTTATAAGAGCAGGAAAAGAGACCAGACCTCTTTTTGTCTCAGTGAGGACACTGAGAAGATGGCTTTCTGCAATCCAGAGAGTACTTACCAGGGGACCAAATCAACTGTCATTTTGATCATGTACTTCCAAGTCCCCAGAACTGTGAGAAATAAATTCTTGTTGTTTAAGCCACCCAGTTCGTGGTGTTTTGTTATGGCAGCTTTAGTTGACTAGGATAATCAAACCACTCCTTGTCTGAAAATCTTTTAAGGACAGACAACCTGATGGAAAAATAGGCAAAACACTTGAAGAGGAAGTTTGAAAAGAAAGGATATCCAAATGGCCAGTGTGTGAATATATGAATACAAGGGGACTTTTAAAAGTTTGTGAAAATGGAATTAAAAGATAAAAATAAAAATACATACATTTTATTTCTCAACATAACTTCCATCAAGTTCAAGACACTTTTGTAAATGATAATACCAGTCCCTTATTCTATCCATAAAGAACTGAGGGTCCTGGGAATTTAATCATGTCAATAGTCTTTTGTAGATTATTAACTGAAGAAAAGTGGGTGCCCTTTAAAGATATTTTAAGATTAGATAACAATAAGAAGTCAGAAGGAGCCAAATCAGTATTGTAAGGTGTATTAGGCATACACCTTACAATACTGATTTCCCATCGAAACTCTCACAAAAATTGCCCTTGTTTGATGAGAGGACTGAGCAGCATTGCCATGGTGCAAAAGGAGTCTTTGGTGAAACTTTCCTGGGCATTTTTCTGCTACAGCTTTGGCCAGCTGTCTCAAAACATCCTTATAAGTAGATGTCATAATTCTTTGGCCCTCCAGAAAGTCAACAAGCATAATACTTTGAGCATCCCCCAAACTATTGTCATGACCTTTGCTTTTGACTGGTCTGCTTTTGCTTTAATAGGACCACTTCCACCTCTTAGTTGCCACTGCTTTGATTGTGCTTTGTCTTCAGGATCATACTGGTAAAGCCATGTTTCATTTCCTGTTACAGTTGTTCAAAGAAATGCTTCAGGATCTTGATCCCACTTGTTTAAAATTTCCATTGAGGCTGGGTGTGGTGGCTCATGCCTGTAATCCCAGCACCTTGGGAGGCCAAGGTAGGAGGATTGCTTGAAGCCAGGAGTTTGGGACCAGCCTGGGGAAGCTCTACAAAAAAAAAAAAAAAAAAAAAAAAAAAGACACAAAAAACATTAGTTGGGCACAGCAGCATGTACCTGTAGTCCCAGCTACTCAGGAGGCTGAGGTGCAAGGATCACCTGAGCCCAGGAGGCTGAGGCTGTGGTAAGCTGTAATCTCACCACTGCACTCCAAACAGAGTGACAGAGTGAGACCGTGTCTCAAAAAAAAAAAAAAAATCCATTGAAATTCTGCTCTTATTTACAGCTAATATAGGCACAACAGTTTTGGCACCTGTCAAGTGGAAAATTTCCTCAACTTTAATTTTTTAGTCAGAATTGTGTAAGCTGGACCAATGGAGATATCTATGGTATTGGCTTTCATTTGTGCTATTAATCCTCGGTCCCTCAATCCTCTTCAATTAGGGCACAAACAAGATAAATTTTTTACTAACAAATTGATGTGGATGAGCTGCCACTGCAGACTTCATCTTCAACATCATCTCGTTCCTTATTAAAATGAGTTATCCATGGTAAACTGCTGATTTTTTTGCAGCATTGCCCCCATAAACTTTTTGTAAAGCATCAATGATTTCATCACTCTTCCAATCAAACTTCATCATAAATTTGATGTTGGTTCTTGCTTCAGTTTTAGCAGAATTCATGTTGCTCTGATAGGGGCTCTTTTCAAAGTAATGTGTTATCTTTCTTAGTGCCTCAAACTAGATCCTGTTCAGACATGTTTTAACAAGTTAGTATGAGTTTATTTTGGTGCAAAAATCTTTTGAAATTCATGCATAGTTTTTTCATAATACACATTTTCCATGAACTTTTTGAAAACCATTCATATGTGCTCAATGTCATCAAGCAAGTGCAAATTCAAACTTCCAATAGGTAATATCAAGAATTGGCAAGGATGTAGAGCAATTGAAACTCTCATATGCTGCCAGCAGGGGTATAATTTATGAGAATTTCTTTGGAAAACTCTTTTGCAGTATTTATTAAAGTTTAATATATGCATGCTAATGACCCAGAAAGCCCACTGCTAGGCATAGAGCCAACAGGAATTTGTATACATGTTCACCAAAACATGTATAAGAATGTTCATAACAGCACTATTCATTATAGCCCAAACCTGGAAACTATAGAATTCCCATCAAAGGTAAAATGGATAAACAAATTCTATTAAATTTACACAATAAATATTATACAGCAACAGGAATGAATGAATTATACACAACTATATGCAACAATAAGGATGACTCTCATATCCATAATATTAAGTTAAATAAGTCACACAAAAGAATACAATATATTATTTCATTGGTATAAATTTCAAAAGCAGGCAAAAAATAGGTGTTAGGAGTTAGGTTTGCAGTTACTATTGGGGAAATGAAGTATTGAAAGGACAGGGCACAAGGTGCGGGGCTGCTTTTGAAATGCTGGTAATGCTCTAGTTCTTCGATCTGGATACTGGTTATATAAATGTTCTCATGTTGTCAAAATTCATTGATCTGCATACTTATAATTTGTGCCCTTTTCTCTACATATGCTATACTTCAATAAAAACATTCAAAAATTTTAGTAAATTACTAGGTTCTCAGAATGCTGCCCACACATCTCAATTTAGCATTTGGGGGAATCTATGTGTGATCCCTGCCATGTCTCCAGCACATCATCCTTCAACACTCACCCCATGTCAGTCATTTCTTGCTCCAGCTGTATTTCACTTCTTGAATGTTCCAAATTTATAAATGCTGTTCCTTGCCTTTGACTCTTTTTTTTTGTAAAGCAAACCAGGATCATACTGGGGCTGTTGGGGTGAAAATGGGGAGAGAGTAGAAATAAACCAGTCTTACAGAAAAACAACCACAACCCATCTTCGAGGTCCTAGCTTAAGTATCACCTAATCTTCAAAACCTTCCTTCAATCTTTACATGGAGATGAACCCATCTTTTCCGGGCCACCAGAATTTTGAATATGTCTCTACTGCAGCTCTTATATTGCTATATTTTAAATGCTTCCTTACCTGTATTTTCCTTGTAACTGTGAACTTAAGGTGACAATAATGCCTTATTCATTTCTGTATTTCATGTTTAGAGAGTACCTGTTTCATGCTAAGCACAATGCTATATTTGATGAAAGAATAGATACTTAAGTGTATGAATGAATTATCAAGTCATGGAATATTAGCTCTGAAAAGCACCTTGGCAATCCAATTCATTGATTTCACTGTTCCCAGAAAACATGGAATTGTCCATAGTCACATAGCTAGTTATTAGGAGATAGGACTGGAACCTAGTCTATTCTCTGGTACTGTTTATTTCCGTAAATTTTTTAGAATTTTATTTTAAAGTAATATTTGACTTACAAAGAAGTTGTAAAAATAGCCCAGAGAGCTCCCATACACCCTTCACTCAGCTCTCCCTAATGTTAACATCTTATATAACCATAGTACAATGATTAAAACTAGGAAATTAACAGTGACACAACTCTATTAACTTATAGATTTTATTTGAATTTTACCAACTTTTCCACTAAAGTCCTTTTCCTGTTCCAGGATCCAATCCAGAATCCCATATTGGATTAACCTTTCAAGATTCTTTCATTTCCTCCAACCTGAGAGAGTTCCTGTCTTTCTTTGTTATTTATGACCTTGACATTTTTGAAGAATACTGGAAAGTAGAAAAGTCACTACTGAAGAGTACATTTTGTAGAATGTCCCTCAATATGGGTTTGTGTGATATTTCTCATGATTTTATTGAGGTTATGCATTTGGCAGTATGGAATACCATAGAGTTGTTGTTCTCTTTTTTGTGTATCTTATCAGGGCACACATGAGGTCAATATATCTTATAACTAGTGATGGTCACCTTGATCACTTGGTTGTGTGTCTGTAGCATTTTTCCTCCGTGAGGCTACTATTTTTCTCTTTGTAATTAATAAATATCTTAGAGGAGCTATTTCAAGACTGTGCATGCCCAAATGTGGTAGTTGTTGCCTCCAGAATCTAAAAAGGCTGATTTCCAATGTATTTCCCAGAGACTCTATATTAACATCTATAATAGACAGCTCACTGCTAAGCAATAATCTCTTTGTCTAGTCCACATATCTGGGAGCTCCTTTAGAGCAGGTTATGTCTTTCTCTGTCTATTGCTGTGGCTTACTTAGCATGGTCCTTAGTTTATTGAAGCTACTTTCTAGCTGTATGACCATGTTCCTCACCAACAACTACATTTGGGCATGCTGTTTAGCCCCATTTGCCAACATACCCACAAGGCTGTCAGTTTCAAGTGTGTTTTCTAGAGCAAGAAAGGGCTTTGCAGCATATGCAGGTTGATATATTAGCTTCACTGTTACTGGGGCCTTGTGAGCCAGCAAACTTAAGGGTATTTGAAAATGTCTGTGGCAAATAGGGATTGTATATGGAATCACTAAAAATCTCCCCTAGGATTACTGTGAGAGTTAAAGGAGTTAATGCATTTGAAGTGCTTAGAAAATGGACTGGCACAAAGCACCAAATCAATACATATTAGCTTTTATTTATTATTATTGAAGGTGCTCTTTACAATCTTGTTGAATGAATGGATGAATCAATGACTAAGAGCAAGACAAAAACTAGAAAGCAAAGAAAAATCGCCTCATTCTTGGGTGATGTCTAGTAACTACACCAACTAAGTTTTATAGTGCTGCATGGACTTGAAAATATTGGTTCTCAATTACACAAATAGTTCAGTTGTGTACCAGTGATTCCTAACTAGCAACAATATATGATGCATTATCAGTAATATACATTTATACATGGTGATGATTAGGTTGCTATTGTTTTAAAATTTCAGAAAAAAACTATACTTAGTAATGCTTTCTCATTACTGAACGGTTCTACTTACTCTGTAGAAAGAACTCTCTCTAACCCACTGTTCCAGAGAATTGCTAGACAGCAGACAACAGCAGAAGCTAATTAGAGTGTCAAGACCAGGAAGACTTTTGGAGCAGTGGTCTCTAAAGTGGGATGCTTATACTCAAGGGTGATACACTTGGAGAGAATACACTTGGAGGAGGGAAGTGTATTAGTCCATTTTCATGATGCTGTGAAGAAATACTCAAGACTGGGTAATTTATAAAGGAAAGAGGCTTAATTGACTCACAGTTCCACAGGACTGGGGAGGCCTCAGGAAACTTACAATCATGGTGGAAAGGGAAGCAAACATGTCCTTCTTCACATGGCTGCAGGAAAGAGAAGGGCCAAGCAAATGGGGGACCCCTTATAAAACCGTCAGATCTCATCAGAACTCACTCACTATCACAAGAACAGCATGAGGGTAATTGCCCCTACAATTCAATTACCTCCCACTGGGTCCCTCCCACGACATGTAGGGATTATGGGAACTACAATTCATGATGAGAATTGGATGGGGACAGAGCCAAACCATATCAGGAAGAAATATTAGAATTTCAAGTTATATTGATGTATGAATTAAAAAGCAGAAAGCTCTACCATTTTTTACTATAAGGCATCCTTATTTGATCCACAAATCTAGAGTCATGGGTCGCTCATGGTTCAGTGCCTCTCTCATCAGATTGCATAATGTAGCATGTTACAATAGATTGCTGTTTACACAGTTAAGAAAATTAATGGCTCATATAATCTGGTTTTAGCTAAACAAACCTTCATAAAGTGGTTAAGGGTCTAGAAATTATTTCTGCCAGATGGATGGATGGATGGATGGGTGGATGAATGGATAGATAGATAAACAGACAGACAGACAGACAGATAGATTCATCAAACACGATTTTAAGGTAACACTAATGTAAGCTCAAGCAAACAAAAATAAAAAGGCAGGGCCAAAACTTCTACTTCTAGTACAAACTCTTCTTTGGACAGTAAATGAGATTTTAAAAAAACAAACAATGGGGATTTACTCAGACTTGCCCAGAAGCTAACGAACTTGTAAGATTAACAATGAGATTATTTGAAATATGAATTCACATATACAATTATTAACAATAAACATCTCCCAAAGTGTCTATTTTATATTATAGCCCTTGTGAAGGATGATTTCAACCATGGCAATAACGAAAATCAAAGACATAATTGAACTAAACCTTGAGCTCAGTTCTGAATCACTGTATTATAATATTATCCTGAAATTTCAGAATTATTCAAATTTGTAATGAAATTCCTTAACTCTAGGAGTGTCTAGAGAGACTCATTATGCATAAATGCATTCAATTTAGCAAATTTAGAAACAGTTTAAATATTAAAAAATAGAGAAATGGACAGTAAATTATAGTATTACCAGATAACAGAATATTACGCAGATATTTAAAATCACAGTTCTTAATACCTATGTATCTATGTTGAAATACACTTACCACATTTGTAAACAAGCAAATTTAGCAGTATAAAAATGTTAATATTATAGCTATAAAATTTCTTACAGACAAATAATATTAAAAACAAAAAACAGTTTATTTGGAAATTAAAGGATTATGGATCATTTTCTTTATTATTGTTGTCATTGTTATGGTTACACTGTGCATGGTTTAAGACAGAAAAGCAAGTAAAAATCATGAAATTAAAAGGAAATTGAACTGTATCATGAACCTAATCTGTCAGCTTTATAAAATGTGCTGCAGCTGAAAATAGAGTATATTCAACAATCAGAGAGTTATATAAATGCACAGGTTTATCCTTCAGTTACTAATTCCCCAAGGGTAGCATCTCCCTTACAGAGTGTTTTTCACAGATCCTCTTTTTGTTTCCAAGTGGAAGTGAACCATTTCTTCCATTACTCTGAAATCCTTAATTTTCCCAACAGGAAATTTCCTGGGGCTATTCTTTTTTTAATTTTTCTCCTTTCCTTCAGTTGTCCCTGTTCAGTCTCTCAGTCTCCTTTGCAGCCATTCTTCCTTTGTCCATTCCATAAAATCACTGCTCCCTGGGGTCCTGTTCTTGACAGTCTTCTCTTTTCACTCTATACCCATCCTAGGCAAACCCATTAATTTCTGTGTATTCATTCACCATGTGGTTGTATGCTAATGACTTTTAAATCTGTTCCTCCAGACCTCTCTCTATATATTTCATCTGGTTGCCTTACAGGTTACTCCAGTGTAATAGGTCTAAAGCTGCATTCATTTATCACTGTGCCTATCTCTTCCACCCTTCTCCCTCCATCCTCTGCATTGCTTATTTGTGTGAAAGGTGACATTACCCCTGCCCCCAGCCATCACAGATTACCAGTTTTACTGAAGTTTCTAAATCTAATCAGTCACTAAGACAAGACAAATGTACCTCCATGATATATCCTGAATCTATATTCCTGTCTATGTACTCCCCACCATTACCTATGTTACTACAGTAATATAAGTATGTGTAACTTCTGTTATAGTAAGCCATATCTTAACTAGTGCCTCTACCTTCATACCTTTCCCACTCCAAACCAGTTTCCAAACTTTAGCCAGAGTAATCTTTGCAAATGCAAATCCTTACATATCATATTCAACCACACAATGCTCAAATGACTCCCTACAACCTACAGAACAGAGCTTAAACAGCTCAGCCTAAGAAGAATGTCAGCCCTACTTCAATTTTTAATCAGCCTCCTCTCATACCATCCCTTGTTGTACTGCAGGCTCCAGCCATTTTGAAATATGAGAAACCCACACATTTTCCTATGGCTGGGCAGCACAAGTCCTCTGCCCGGGTGCCCTTCCATACAGCCATTTACTCAGGAAATCCTTACCTACTACAGGGCCACCCCACCTCATCCTCAAAGCCATTCCTTATTTCTCAGTTTGGGTTGGCTGCCTCTCCTCTGTGGTCCCACAGTATCTTACTTTTATCCTTGTGTTTATCACAACAAACACATCCATTTATTTGTCTGGACTTTTCCCACTAGATGGCAAGTACCTGGAGAGTAGGGAGTGTGTCATTTCTTGTTGCCAGTGCATCCCAGAACTTAGCTCAGAGACTTAGAGACAGACAAACAAGAGACTAGTGGTTATGGAAGTGGGGAGTCTCTCCTTTCCCTGAGGGCTTCTGAGAGATGAGTAACTTTTCTGCACTCTGCACTTTTCCCTATGAAAGCAACAAGGAGGACTAGCTGCATGCAAATTTGAGAGGTAACTCTTCTGTCCCCACATATCTCCCCTCACACTTTCCTGTCCTAAGCACCCAGGTCTTGCATGTTCTCTGATTCCTCCAGCCCATGGTGATCTGCTCTAGTCTGGCTATCACATTAAAAAACATCTGAGGCCAGGCGTGGTGGCTCACGCCTGTAATCCCAGCACTTTGGGAGTCTGAGGTGGGTGGATCACGAGGTCAGGAGATCGAGACCATCCTGGCTAACATGGTGAAACCCTGTCTCTACTAAAAAAAATACAAAAAAAAATTAGCCGGGTGTGGTGGCAGGCGCCTGTAGTCCCAGGTACTCGGGAGGCTGAGGCAGGAGAATGGTGTGAACCAGGGAGGCGGAGCTTGCAGTGAGCTGAGATCGCACCACTGCACTCCAGCCTGGGCGACAGAGCGAGACTCCATCTCAAAAAAAAAAAACAAAAAACAAACAAACAAACAAAAAATCTGGGAGCATCTATGATATACTGATACAAGATTGATTTCCAGGAGAAGTTGTGTTTTGATTGGTAACAATGTTTGATTTAGAAGAATGAATCCTAAGTAGTAGTAGTATTTCAAAATTTTTGACAATTATGTGTTGAGAAGGGCATGGTTGAAAACACTGCTCTAAATTCTTGTGACATTTTCAATCAAGAGGTTGAGTCCTTTCCCTTGAATCTGGGTGGACATGTGAACACTTACAGAGTGATGCAATGTTTCTTCTAAGCCTGAGTCATAAAAGGTCATGCAACTTACAACAGGTTCTTTAAACACTCAGTCTCTAGACATCCCTCTTAGGATGTTTCCTCTTGGATCCAACTGCCATGGTGTAAGAAGCTCAAGCCCATGGAGAGGCCATGTGTAGTGTTCCAGTTGATAGCTTCAGATGAGCTAGGCTTTGAGTCATCCCAGCCCAGATGTCAGGTATGTGAGTGAAGAAGCTTCCAAATTATTCCATCCCTAGCCATTCAGTTCATCCCTAGTCATTCAAATATTTCCATTGGGGGCTCTGTGTATGGTGTGGCACAGACAAACCATCCCTACTCCGTCCCATATGAACCCCTGACCCACAGATTCTGTGAGCATAACAAATTTTGTTGCTTAACATCACTTAGTTTGGGGTGGTTTGTCACATAGCAACAGTGGAGATGGGGAATTACAGGGCAGGAGGCAGATCTCTATGCCTCTCATATCGTACCACAAACATCAAATCTGACCCCATAGAACAGTGGATTTCTAAGATCCCACAGAGTACCAAGGGAAGAAATGCATTTCAAGAGCTATGGAGGTGAATTTTAGCTAACACTGAGAAATTGGCTCTTTAGCAAGCTAGGGGATGGGGGTGGGGGCAAAGGCTTATGTGTAGGTTTTCCCAATATTCATGGTGCAAATACTCTGCCCTAATCAATTTCAGGCTATGAACATTTGCAAAATTCCAGAAAATTTACAAATCAGCACTCATGAGCCAAAATAGATAGGCTGCAACACAACACTGGGACCATGACACTCTGGTTACTCAGTTGCCCCTTTCATACTCCTCAGCTTACCCTTAACCATTCCATGATATCTGAAAAGAACCATATTGGATACCTGGGATACCTGGAAATCTGTGGTTCTTCATAATAGTAGGAAACCAGAAATTAAAAGGAATAAGATATAATGGGTTGGCCTTGGGTTCATTTTTCTGCCAACTATGTCACCATCTTAATTTAACAAACTATACTCCATGAACTTCTGGAACTTCATCCAGAAAATATTTAATAAAAAGTAAGTCAGACATGGCGGTGGGCACCTCTAGTCCCCAACTACTCAGGAGGCTGAGGCAGGAGACCTCATCTCTAAAACAAACAAATAAAAACAAGCAAACAAACACTTAAAAAAAAGAGTACTGTCCTGGCAAGGGCCCTTTATTGTAGCCATCAATCAGGTTCTAGCTGTTTTAAATAGAAAAAAAAGATATAGATGTTTAAGGAGTTTTCAGAATCTCCAGAAAGACAAGGGAACCAGGTTTGAATGCTACAAAATGAGAAACAACAATAGCCAGGAGACACACCTAATCAAATTACAGGATTCCCTTAGCAGAAACTTCATTAGTATCTTGCCTGCCACAAATTTGTATGATACCAGAGCTGAATCAGGAGAATCAAATGCCTCCACTTCAGATAAAACTGAGCTCAAATCCTGGAAACTAGACTTACCAGCACTGTCTTTAAATAATTTATATAATGTATTGAGTATCTTTTGCATATCTTAAATGGGGACAATCTTTTATCAGACATATCTTTTGGACTTCCTCAAATTTTCTTCTCTTCACTTGTCTCTTGATCTCATCTACTGGCTTCACTTCAGCTGCCTTTGTAGCCAACTGTGGCAGCCATGGAGGTACACTGCTCTGATCTCCCTTTGAGAAAGAACTTGCTGATGGGCCTCAAGGAACGCAGTTAGGTGACATTGTCCAAGTGTTAGCACTCCAGCTTTCGAGCTGAGACCATGCTCTTCCTTGGAGGCCCTTAGCCAATGTCTGAGCATGGCAGGCAAGGCCCTGGCTATTTTGAGGATTGGCTGAGACTTTGTCAGATCTGCACCAGTTCATGGCTCTCCCTCCCCATTATCTTATTCCTCCCACTTGCCTTTCACAGGTGTCAGTTCTACATTATGGTCTGAAGGCTTTCTCTGCCTGATCCTTCTTTTCGCTTCATTCATTAGGAATTGCACCTCCAATAAACCTCATGCACTCCTAATTCCATTTCAGCATCTGCTTCCTGAAAGACTCAGTTGATATACTGACCAACTTTATGAAGCTGATAAATCACATTTTTGTAGTTTGGCTCCTTCAGCCACTTCCATACTCCAGTGAAGTGCCACACCAGAAGGAGCAGAATCTGGCATCCAGAGCACCTACTACAAGGGCTTGATGAAACAACCTGGAGGAATGAAGGAGTTAAATCCTGCTGACCCTCAGGGCAAATGTTAACCAATGGGAGACAGAAGACTAAGTCAGGCAAATATATTTCCTCTCCTTTTCTCCCTCTGAAGCAATCTTCTAAAACATGGTTTCTCCATACAGCTTGTGCAAAGATACCCCCCATATATGACTGGGTGGACATGCTGAGCAGTCAGTCAGCTGTGTCTCTTCAAGGCTTGTGATGAAACAGTGGCCAGTGAAGTAATAACTCTCTTTGCTTGTTTCCTAGCCTTTCCTGTCTGTTGGACATTTCCCTCACTCTCACTGCCCTGAGAACACCTCTTCCAAATGAAGCATTAGCCCCTTAATCCTTGCTCAATGCTCTGTTTTCTAGGGAACCCAGCTAATAAAAATACTCTCTGTATTACAGAGTTGTTAAGAAGGTTAAATTAGATAACATTCCTAGTATAGGCCTGGAATGCAAGAGGCACTCAATAATATCTAGCTTAATATTTGTTTGGCTGTCCTCCAGGCAGGAGGATAGGAGCTAGAATGAGAGAGTGAGGGCTTTGGAGTCCACATAGAATGCACAAGTAGTGATTCCAGCTTCTCTCTGCCCTGTCTGTTCTGAAACACCGTGAGTTGCATCACTGCATGGCAAACTAAAGTCCAGGGCTTTAAACCCCTGTGAAAACAAGACTTCTCCATATGGGGACCCTGTGGCGGGACACACACAGTCATCTGCAGTATTAGAGGGTGGGGGAATTTTCTTTCTGAGCCAGAAAATTAGCTTCTTTATTGATTACCTTGTGCAGTTGGAGTAGAATACTTCTATATGTGGAAATGCTCTATGAATCCCTATATTGTGTCTATAAACCATACACAGTTTGTGGGATGCCACATGTGCATTTAGGAGAAATGATCCAAAGTTAGCATTTATTCTAGTTCAAGCACTAGGACACCAAAGATCAATGTGCTTTTTAGAACAGAAGGCTTGACTACTAAGGGTATATGCTATCTGCATCTGTTTCTAATTGGCATGTGTGATTCAGGTGCATGAGAGTAGATAGCTGAGGAAAGACTAGAGCAGTTCGTCTCTCCCAGACACTATATAGATTTGCCTCCCCTGGGGTTAATTTCTGTCTTGTCTCAGGACTATGGAGCACTCAGTGAGAGGTGACTGCAGAAATAATAGGTGAAAGCAGCAAGTGAACAGGCTACTACATTATCTCTGTGCATTTGTGAAGCACTCATTGTAGAAAGATAAGTTGGGGCCACTTTTTATTAGTTTGTTCCCCCCAGCAATTTAGGTAGAAAGCAACTGTTAGAAAAAGAATCAAATAGTTCCCACTGTCGTACCTGTTCAAAAGACAGAAAGGTTAGCTCTATG
The DNA here is from genome assembly GCF_029289425.2 of Pan paniscus. Taxonomy (NCBI): domain Eukaryota; kingdom Metazoa; phylum Chordata; class Mammalia; order Primates; family Hominidae; genus Pan; species Pan paniscus. The sequence continues at coordinate 45,078,210 of NC_073272.2, forward strand.
TTTCTCAAAATGAAATCTATGGACCCCCTGTATTAGAATCCCTGGGGTGGTCCAGATGATCCCTTTCAAACAAGCACCCTGGGTGATTCTGATGAGTACTAAATTTAAAAGCCTTTGATTTAACTGAACTAAATGATTATCCAGTCCAACTTTTTACATGCAGTTCTCAGGAGGAGAAAAAGCACTAAATGAGAAAGCTTCCTGATGGACAAAGCTCTCTCTCTCCTCCTGGGGAGGTGAAATGTAACAGAGGTCCCTGCTGTGACTCCCTCCAGAACAACTTGTAACTGGCCTTTTCTTAAGTGCAGACAGGCTGGGCTACAGATTGCAGGCATTTTAGTGCCTTACCAACGGGAAACTGAGTTGAAATATACTTAGTTTATCAAGAGAAGGCAATATTGATGTAGTTTGCAATCTGACCAAGTTAATTGTTGATGCGCCTAGTATAGCAATTGTTTCCAGGCATACTCTACTGCCTACTATACCAACTTACCATGGGTAATAAAATAAAGGAGTAGTAAATAAACGTACTAATAGTTGTATGTCATCTTATTACATGTGTAGATTCATACAACACAATCACAATGAAGATAGAGACCTGCTTCATTACCATAAAGACTTTCCTAGTACCACATTCACACCCAGCCCCCTTTCCTCCACTATCTCTAAACCCTGGCAACTATTAGTTCTCTATCTCTATAATTTTGTCATTTTTAGAATGTTCTTTAAATGGAATCATACAGTATGTGATCTTTTGAGATAACTTTTTCACTCAGCATAATGCCCCTGGGAGCCATCTAAGTTATTGCATTATCAATATTTCATTTCTTCTTATTCCTGAGTACTATTCCATAGTATGATATAATATAGTATGTTTAACCATTCACCCATTTTTATTGTTTCCAGTTTTTGGTAATAACAAATAAAAGTGCTATGAACATTCATGTACAGGTTTTTGTGTGGACATAAATTTTCATTTATCTGAAATAAATGTTTGTTGGCCACATGAATATCTTATCTTTGAGAAGTGCCTGTATGTGTCCTTTGCCCGCTTTTTAATGAGGTCGTTTGTTTTTTTCTTGTAATATCCAGGATCTACAAGGAACTTAAACAAAATTACAAGATGGATAGATTGTAAAAATTTTCTCCCACTCTCTAGGTTGCCTGTTTATTCTGATGATAGTTTCTTTTGCTGTACAGAAGCTCTTTAATTAGACCCCATTTGTCAATTTTTGCTTTTGTTGCATTTGCTTTTGGTGATTTCATCATGAAATCTTTGCCCATGCCTATGTCCTGAATGAAACTGCCTAGATTTTCTTCTAGGGTTTTTATAGTTTTGGGTTTTACATTTAAGTCTTTAATCCATCTTGAGTTAATTTTTGTTTAAGGTGTAAGGAAGGGGTCCAGTTTCAATTTTCTGCATATGGCTGGCCCACTCTCCCAGCAATATTTATTAAATAAGAAATCCTTTCCCCTGTTGCTTGTTTTTGTGAGGTTTGTTGAAGATCAGTTGGTTGTAGATGTGCAGTCTTATTTCTGAGTTTTCTATTCTGTTCCATTTGTCTATGTGACTGTTTTTGTACCAGTACCATGCAGTTTTGCTTACTTAGCCTTGTGATATAGTTTAAAGTCAGATAGTGTGATGACTCCAATGCTAAGCAAAAAGAACAAAGCTGGAGGCATCATGCTACCCAACTTCGAAAAGATCATCTTTCCTCCATTGAATTGCCTTTGTACCCTTGTCAAAAATCAGTTGGCAATACTTGTATAGAGCAGTTCTGGGCTCTCTATTCTGTTCCAATGATCTATGTATCTATTCCTCCACCTGTACAACACTAATACCAATTGTTCTTTGTATCTATCTCTACACCAATATCATACTAATATATAGCTAGAGTGTTCACACATAAATTCTCTAGCTATAAATCTGGCCTAAATGTTAGGTAGAGCACTTTCTCATAGTTTTTTCTTCAAGATGATGTTGGCTATACTTGAGCCTGTGGCTCTCCATATAAGTCTTGGAACAAGCTTAAATATGTCTACAAAAACTTGCTGGGCTTTTGATAGGAATTGCATTAAAACCTATAGATCAATTTGAGGAAAATTACCATCTCTACTATGTTGAATCTTCCAAACTATGACCATGTTATACCTTTCCGTTTAAGCCATCTTTGATTTCTGTCATCAGCCTTTTGTAATTTTCAGTATATAGATGATTGACATATTTTGTTAAGTTTATACCTGAGTATTTCACTTTGTTTAGATTGATTATAGATGGTATTGTGTTTATAATTTTGGTTTTCACATGTTCACTTTTAGATGTACAAATATAATTAATTGTTAGATGTTGATCTTGTATCCTGAAAAATTGTTAAATCTATTTTCTAGTTCTAGGAGTACTTTTGTAGATTTTTGGCATTTTCTATGTAAACGATCACGGGATCTGCAAATAGGGATAGTTTTATTTCCTCCTTTACAATCTGTATGCCTTTTATTTTATTGTCTCTCCTATTGCTCCTGCCAGAACTTCCAGTACTACACTGAATAACAGCAGTGTGACTGGACATCTTTGCCTTGTTTCTCATCTTAGAAGAAATAATTTAGTCTATTCTTTTTCTTATTAGTTCACTTTTTAAGAAAAACTTTTTTTTGTTTGTTTGTTTTTTTGTTTTGTTTTTCCCTGAGACAGAGTCTTGCTCTGTTGCCCAGGCTGGAGTGCAGTGGTGCGATCTCAGCTCACTGCAACCTCCACAACAAAGTTGAAAAGATAGTACAGAGAGGTACATCCTTCCTTCAGTTTTCTCCATTGGTGTTATCCTACTTAACTATAGTACAATATTAAAACTAGGAAATTGACATTGGTACAATGTGAATATATAGCTCTATGCCATTTCGTCATATGTGTAGATTGATATAACCACTTCAATTAAGATACAGAAGTAATCCATTGCTACAATGATCTCCCTCTTTCTACCCATATATAATCACTCTTCCTCCTCCACTTCCTCCCCCCATGCTTAACCCCTGGAAACTTCTCCTCTTTTCTATATCTTTATAATTATGTTATTTCAAGAATGTTACATAAATGGTATCATATAATGTATAGTGCTTTGAGATTTAGCCTTTTACTCTTAAGTGTCATTTTAGTTGTGCATTTTTTTTGGTAGATTTTGTTGTCAAGCTCAGGAAGTCCCCCTCTATTCCTACTTTGTGAGAGTTCTTATCATGAGTGAGTGTTGGATTTTGTCAAATGCTTTATCTGCATCAATGAGTAGGATCATGTGATTTTTTTTTAGCTTGTTAATATGGTGGATTACATTGATTTTCAAATATTGAGCCAGCCTTGCATTCCTGGAATAAGCCTTTCTTGGTTATGGTGTATAATTCTTTTTATATATTGCCGAGATCAATAGATTTGACTAGAGTAAAGCAGTTATTACGTAAAAGTTGTCTGTCTTGCCAGGCTTCTTTTTTCTGTCCGTTTAGCTAGAGGGAAAAAAGGCTTTACTTAGGACTTTTTCTTTTCTATGCCAGTTGGTGTTTCTGGGTTGCTAGCTTCTCCAATACTCATTCTGGGGTCTACAAGGGAAAAAACAAAACCCCGGGAACTAATAGCCATGTTGTTCCTGAGACCCGAAAGTCTGTTTGGTCTTTGTCTTTCCATGTTTCAGAGTCTTCTTGTGTTTGTTTTATCCATAATGTCCAAGGTTTTTAGCTGTACTTAGCCATAGAAATAGGGAAAAGTACATCTATTCCAGCTTCCTAGAAGGAGTATATAATACATTACTTTTAAAAATATTTTACTTTAAAATAGTTTTAGACTTAGAAAAATATGCAACAATAGTACAAATAGTTATCATGTACCTACACATAGTTTCCCATCCTATTAAAATTTTATATCATGATGGTACATTTACCACAATTAATTTACCAATATTGATACATTATTATTAACTAAAGTTGGCACATTATTCAGGTTTCCTCAATTTTTCAATTCCAAAATTTCCTCAAATCTTGCCCAATGTCCTTTTTTTGTTCCTATTCAATACACCATATCACATCTAGTCAACATATTTCCTTAGACTCCTCTTACTGTGAAAGTTTCTCAGTCTTTGTTTTCAATGACCTTGACAGTTGTATGGAGGGCTAAACAGATATTTTGTAGAATGTACCCCAAGACATCTTAGTATTTTTCTGATTTTTTTATCATTATACTGGGATTGTAGGTTTTTCAGAAGAATGCTGCAAAGATAAAGTGCCAGTCTCATCATATCATATCAAGGGCACATGCTGTCAAAGTGAATTATCGCTGATGATGCTAATCCTGATCTTCTGGCTGAAGTAGTGTTTGTCATATTTTTCCACTGTAAAGTTACCCTGTTTTCCCCTCTCATATGGTAATCTTTGGAAGGAAGTCACTATGCACATCCCACACCTAAAAGTAGGGAGTTATATCTACTTCACTAAGGGCAGAGTATTTACATACAGAGTATCTTCTGTGTGAGAGATTTATTTATTCTTCCCCATTTGTTTGTTTATTTCATCGTTTATATCATAATGGACCCAGGGATACTTGTTTTATACTTTGGTCTATAATTTAACAGTATTTTATTTCCTTCATTGCTCAAACTGGTCCAGCTTTTGCCATTAAGAATTCTTTCAGTTGCTCCTGTATCACATTGATATACTCCCATCGTTGTGTGTGAGTGTGTTTGTTAACACTTCCTTACTTTCTGTCACTATAAGATGCTCCAGGATCATCTTGTGTATTTCCTGCCCCAGTCCTAGAAACAGCCATTTTTCCAAGGAATACTGGTTCTTTTGGTTGGAGAATGGTATTAGAAACCAAGATCTTTGTTCTAAGTGTGCTTGTTGATATTGGGGTGTTGTTTTTCTAGATGCTCTCACTGACAGAATAAGGAAATGTATGTGTGTATACCAACCCATATGTATACAGACACATAAAACAATGGAACATAATAGAGAGCCCAGAAATAAGCCCATACATATATGGTCAATTAATTTTCAACAAGGGTGCCAAGAGTACACAAAGTAGAAAGGACAGTTTCTTCAACAAATAGTGTTGAAAAAACTGGATCTCCTCAGGCAGAATAATGAAATTGGATCTTTATCTTACACTGTACACAAAATGAACTCAGAATGGACTAACGACTTAAACATAATACCTGAAACCACAAACTCCTAGAAGGAAACATAGGGGAAAAGCTCCTTGACATTAGTCTTGACAGTAGTTTTTTGAATATGATTCCAAAAGCACAAGCAACAAAAGCAAAAATAGACACATGGAATTACATCAAATTAAAAAAACTTCAGCACAGCAGAGTAAACAATCAACAAAATAAAGAGAAAATCTATAGATTGAGAGTATATATTTACAAACCATACATCTGGAAAGAGGTTAATATCCAAAATATATTAGAAACTCAAAGAACTCAATAGTAAGAAAACAAATAATCTGATTTTGAAATGGGCAAAGAACTCTGTCTTAGTTCATTTTGTGCTGCTATAATAATACCACAGACTACTTTATAATGAACAGAACTTTGCTAGGAAGTACAAGATTGAGGCCAGCATGTGGTGAGGCCCTTCTTGCTGTATCATCCCATGGTGGAGGAGCAGAGAGGGTAAGAGAGAGAGAGCAAGAGGGGGCCAAATTTATCCTTTTTAAGGAACCCACTCCTGCAATCCCTTCACTCTGCACTCCTGGCCTAATTACCTCTCATTAGGCTCCACTCCCAACACTGTTACATTGGGGATTAAGTTTTCAACACACGTTTTTTGGAGGACACATTCAAACCACAGCAGACCTGAATAGATATTTCACCAAAGAAGTCATACAAATGGCCAACGGGTATATGAAAAAATGCTCAATATCACTAATCATCAGGGAAATGCAAATCAAAACCATAATAAGATATCACTTCACACTTGTTAGGATGGCTATTAAAAAACAAAAGATAACAAGTGTTGGGAAAAATGTGGAGAAAAGGGAACCCTTATACCCTGTTAGAGGGAATGTAAATTAGTACAAACATCATGGAAAACAGTATGGAAGGCCCTCAAAAATTAAAAATAGACCTACCATACAATCCAGCAATCCTACTTCTAAATATGTAGCCAAAAGTATTGAAATCAGGATCTCATGGAGATATCTGCACTCCCATGTTCACTGCAGTATTATTTACAATAGCCAAGATATGTAAACAACCTAAATGCCCACCAAGAGACAAATTGATGAAGTAATTATTGTATATACATACAGTGGAATATTATTCCACCTTAAAAAAGAGAGAATCCTGACATTTGTGACAACATGGACAGTCCTGGAGAACATTATGCTAAATGAAATAAGCCAGACACAGGAAGAAAAATACTGCATGATCTCACTTACATGTGGACTCTTCAATAGTCAAACTCATAAAAGCAGAAAGTAGAATGGCAGTTGCCAGGCACTTAAGGAAGGGGGAAATGGGGAGGTGATGTTCAAAAGGTGTGAAGTTTCAGTTATGCAGAATGAGTAAGTTTGGAGAGCTACACAGCGTAGTGCCTATCGCTAACAATACTGTATTGTGTGCTTAAAATTTGCTAAGAGGGTAGATCTTATGCTAAGTGTTCTTAACAAAAAAAGAAGAAAAAATATAATAATAAAGAGAGTAAGGAAACTTTGGGAGGTGATGGATATGCTTATGGCCTTGATGATGATGATAGTTTCACAGGTATATACTTATCCTCAAACTCATTGAGGTGTATACATTAAAAATGTGCAGCATTTTATATGTCAATCATACCTCAAGAATGTGGTTTTTTTAAAAGAAAGAAAAGATAAAAACCTTGAAAATCCTATACAAGTAAATTTCTTAAGTGCAAGCACTTTAGTGAGTTCAGGAATTGCTCTAATGTCCACTATTAGAAATTAACTGGGGTACTTGCAAAGGCAGGTAAAGAGCTGCAAAGACATTTTCCTTTATGTTCATAGAAAATTATGAAGGAAGCTCCATCTTGGATGAAATTTTTAATTTTGATGAAACAGCTCTCTAGGACCCGTCTTAAAGGGGGAAACATAAAGCTCTGTGTTTTAGAGTGCAAACGTTTGGCTAATTGTGATGCTGGAGTGCGAATATCTGTGCAGATTTCCCCACACCAGTATTTTATTAGTCTCACATACGTGTTTGTTGGTGCTTTGATTAATACTTGACACAAGTCTTGAGTGATATGCCTCAAACCTATTTTTAAGGCACAGATTTAAACATATAGTATAACAGAAGAAAAATCATATATTACAGTTTGGTGTTGACTTCTCTGATACCAAATCCTAAATTGTGAGTATTTCCTTTCCAGGCAAATATTTTATCTCATTCACATTTGTAATCTCAACCTATAGTACAGTGTCTGCTCAATGGTTAAATATACATTATAATATAATTTAGCACCTCCACCTGATTTCCTTTGGGTCTTACTGAGTTCTTAGCCCCTGGGCATGCCTTTTTCTTCTCCAACCACTCATCTTCACATCCTGGTGAAGTAAGGTGGCCTTCTGCCTTGACATCCTTGAGATCTACCCATCAGTAATTCAAAATCAAAAATTTCATACACACCTGCCAGTTAATAATTGATTTGGTTCAATATTTTCATGGCAGGCACTACTTCTGTATTCTGTTTGCTGTCAGGTTCAGTGATGGTTGTGAGAATGCCTAATTTGTGGTGTCTGCCCTCTTGAAATTGTTCTTATTCTGAGATGGAATTCCTTTCAGCCTGAACAGCCAGCTGTAATAACTTGCACTTGAAGAACACTTAAGTTTCCAATGCATCTTCCCATATGTTATCTCTAAATGCCCCAAATGACACTGAGGATCAGACAGGGCAAATACTATCCCAGTCTTCAAAGAAGCTCCAGAAAACTTCAATTTCTTAGGAAGCTTAGGTTCTATTCCCACATCTGCCCTTATTTCTAAATTTTGACTCCTCTAATACAGTGACTGTATGGTGCACATAATGTAACTATGCCATGAATTGATCTCCTATTTAAAAAACCTCATTCACATATAGAAATAACAATTTTTATAAGCACAAGGAAAAACAAACTCATTTTTATGTAAGAGTTTATTTAGAAGGTAGTTGATGATTTTTAGACATTCTCCATGAACCATCTTGATTTTATAAATTGTTAAAGTGAGAGTCAAACTTTATAAAGCAAACACATGACTTATTGCTCAAAGCTTACTATCTGCTAGATATGGTATCTATCCCAGAGTTAGAAATCTGACTGACACATCCTTTGCAAACTCTGACTGAGAACTGAGGATAGGTGATTCAGGGCTTGTAACCTGAGCATTTCAACCCACCTCTTAAGTAGAATATAAAATGAAGCCTGGAGAAAGCTGGGCTATTCAGTCGCCTAGTAATTCATCTTTATATATTGAGAACAAAATAGCATGAGTCAGTTTAACTATATATATGGACTAACGCAATGATGGGCAGAAGAGTGCAAACATATTCTTGCTGAAGACAGAGGAAATTGTGAAAATATGAAAGTACCAATAATCAGGGATAGAGAGATTGATGCTGAGGCCTGATCTTCATCAAACCAGATCTCTTTGGGTACGTGTTTTGATGGAACTTCCCAAGGAAGACCTTTCATTTCAGTATAAAGAGCACCAACTACTAGATCCCTCTGATTGGGTCTCTCAGACACTATTGATTATAAGATATATTATGCATTTGATAACATATCTGAGAAAATAAAAAACATTTCCTTAAAGGCACACATTGCTTTTAAAATGCATAATGATTTACAAACTTTAAAAGGTAAAAAAGTGACCACTGATAATTGAAAAAAAACTCAGTTGAATTTGTTGAATAAACGGTTGAATGAATATTGGCTTTGATGGATAAAACTTCAAAGGGCTCTGATTCTCATCTCGTTTGTATTGGTTAAACACCAGGAAATGAATCTTTGAGCCACAGTTTCCTTCTAAAACCATGCATCTTTTGATGAAGATGTTCAGAGGAATATATGAAATTTCAGTCTTTGGGAAGCACAGATGCCAGGGAGCTCTGAGAGGCTCAGCAACAAGAACTCATGCTCAGTTCTTGCTTAGCATCAACTTCGTGACTCAGCTCTGGACACCTCCCATCCTTGTGTCATTGTTCTCAAGTTGCAGATCACAGGAGAGCCAAATTCATCCAGCTTAGCCCATGGGTGTACCCCTAGGGTGGGAGGAGTTGGGCCAGTAGAAACAAAAATCCCACCAGCCCCATCTCCAATGGCAGGGGTGGGGAGAGAAATCTCCAAAGAAAAAATAAAGTGATGCTGTACCAAAATGAAATGGGAATTCAGCCTTAGGGAAAATTAGAAAAACTTGCCCCTTTGTGTGAGTATAGTAGAAAAGGACACCTTTTCTCCATTCCAGAGGCAGAAAATTCAATTCCCACCTATCCCTCCTTAGGGGCCATTTTTGTGCAGTGGACAAACTGTACATATGTAGACAGTGGCCATAAAGGGGAAGCGATGTCAGATGTTTGCTACTTATGGATGCTCAGTGAAGTAACTTTGATTAAGAAACCTAGTATTTCCCTACCATTTGACCCAGCAATCCCTTTACTGGGTATATACCCAAAGGATTATAAATCATTCTACTATAAAGACCCATGCATACATATGTTTATTGCTGCACTATTCACAATAGCAAAGACTTGGAACCAACCCAAACGTCCACCAATGATAGACTAGACAAAGAAAATGTGGCGGCTGGGTGTGGTGGCTCATGCCTGTAATCCCAGAACTTTGGGAGGCCGAGGTGGGCGGATCACAAGGTCAGGAGATTGACACCATCCTGGCTAACACGGTGAAACCCTGTCTCAACTAAAAATACAAAAAATTAGCTGGGCATGGTGGCGGGCGCCTGTAGTCCAAGCTACTTGGGAGGCTGAGGCAGGAGAATGGCGTAAACCTGGGAGGCGGAGCTTGCAGTGAGCCGAGATCGTGCCACTGCACTCCAGCTTGGGAGACACAGCTAGACTCCATCTCAAAAAAAAAGAAAAAAAAGAAAAAAAAAGAAAACGTGGCACATATAAACCATGGAATACTATGCAGCCATAAGAAAGGATGAGTTCATGTCCTTTGCAGGAACGTGGATGAAGCTGGAAACCATCATTCTCAGCAAACTAACACAAGAACAGCAAACCAAACACTGCATGTTCTCACTCATAAGTGGGAGTTGAACAATGAGAACACGTGGACACAGGGAGAGGAACATCACACACCAGGGCCTGTCGGTGGGTGGGGGGCTAGGGGAGGGACAGCATTAGGAGAAATACCTAATGTAGGTGACAGGTTGATGAGTGCAGCAAACCACCATGACACGCGTATATGTATGTAACAAAAACTGCATGTTCTGCACATGTACCCCAGAACTTAAAGTATATAAAAAATAAAAATAAAAAAAAGAAACCTAGTATTTCCCTAAGTACCAATTGTCTCAAATATTGCATTGTTCATTCAGAGTCCCTCAATGCCCAATTCACTCTGGCCGTGCTTTTATGTATCTTGAATTGCGTCAGATACATTTTCCCTTTAATCTTTGAAAACATCTGGGGATCCAAGTTACTATCCACTCGTACTCCTGGACCATAATTCAGATTAACTTCCTGTGATCCTGGAACCTTTTTAATCATTTTTTTTTTTTTTTCAGATTTCTTCCAGAGCCAGTGTCACCAAAGTATATACTTAGATGACAAACCAGGGGTTCCTGCCACAGTTTTGCCACTGTGCCTGCTCCTCAGCCACATCATTCCATGTAGCCATTTTAGCCAGGGCATCACTGACCAAGGTTTGACAATTATGAGAAGAATAGAAGATCCTGTGAAGCCATTATTAGCTCTTGACTCAATGGCAACAGCCCTTTTTTCCATTTGAACTAACACAGTTGTAAAACCTTGGGCAAGTAGTTCAATGTGCCTGGACCTCAGTTTCCCTCAACTATGCAATGCAATTAATAAATCCTACCTCTCAAAAGCAGATTGTTCTAAATATTTACTGAGATTATGTATATGGGCCTGAGGGATCTCTAGTGAAACTCACTGGCTTCCCCTCAGTTTTTGCCTGTGTGCTGAAAAATTAGATTCTCTTTCTACAATCTCTTCTGTCTACACCATATAGAATGTCTTTTCCTTTTACAGATTTGCTGGCATCCAATGTCACAATTCCACATACTCTCATTAGAACACTAGAAGCTTTAATAGATTTTTAAAGAGGATAAAAAAGAGCAAAGATTTCTTATAACATTCAGGTAGGCAAAGAAGATACCACTCAGCCAGTATATATGTCTCCCCAATGCTGCTTTCTGTCACTGTCACATATTCGAGCAAAGTCAGGAATCTGACTTTCAAAAGATAGCTAGAGAAGAAAATAAGAGTTCTGTTGCCAGAGAGGAAATAAAACACCCGTATGTCCCAATCAGGCATTGCCAAGAGTTTTTTGGCATTTAGTTTTATAATGCCTGTGAAATTAATGGGTGCCCTTCAAAATAGTCTCTCTCTTTATCCCTTATATAGGCATGCCCATGTCATTGTCCAGTTTCAGCAGGTTCTAGATCATTTCTAATTACTTGCTATGCAAGGAGGAGAAGCATAAATCAACCATTTGGTGGACCTCAGGTAATAGGGAAACTCTTGGCTTGGCTGCTGGCTGGTATTTTTCACTGGTGACATCAGGGAAAGGAACAGAGGAAGAAGATGTCATGGAATTGAGATGACATCCCTTCATTCATGAGAGAGAGGTTCTAGTGCAAAATGATTTATTTTCCTATCTGCTCTGAGACACTACCTCCTATTTTTAGGGTCCTGACATTGAAGGCCATGTACCCTAGAAAGGGGCCTTTTTGATGTTGGAAAGGATATGTGTATTAGACCATTTTTGCATTGCTATAAAGAAATAGAGGCTGTGTAATTCATAAAGAAAAGAGGTCTTGGAGGGTGTATGTGTCCAACAATTTATCCACCTCTTCTAGGTTTTGTTTGTGTATGTAGATGTTTTGTAGTAGTCTCTGATGGTTGTTTGTATTTATCTGAGGTCAGTGACAACATCCCCTTTGTCAGTACTAATTGTGTTTATTTGGATCTTCTCTTTTTTCTTTTTCTTTTTTTTTTTTTTTTGAAGATAATGAATCATTTTATTTCTTTTTTTTTTAATTAGCAAATAATTTTACCACCACTGTGCACGTTGTACATCCAAGGCTTTCAAAATTAATTTTTCTATAGTATTTCGCAGGATGTCCATATTCATACCTCCCCCCAAAATCATGAGCTAGGGCTGGTACACTGAATAGCTAAAGGACAAACTGGGAGCAGCGAGGAAGACTGGCATTATCTTAAGGCTTGATACTTTCAGTTCCTGAAAACATTACTTCTTACATTTTCTACAGTTTTATAGTTGTACTTTTCAGGTGGCCCTATTGACATAAGTTATTTTGGTATTCTCTGAACTGTCTTTGATATAACTATATATATTTTTTTCTTTTTTAATTTTATTATTATTATACTTTAAGTTTTAGGGTACATGTGCACAATGTGCAGGTTAGTTACATATGTATACATGTGCCATGCTGGTGTGCTGCACCCATTAACTCGTCATTTAGCATTAGGTATATCTCCTAAAGCTATCCCTCCCCACTCCCCTGACCCCACAACAGTCCCCAGAGTGTGATGTTCCCCTTCCTGTGTCCATGTGTTCTCATTGTTCAATTCCCACCTATGAGTGAGAATATGTGGTGTTTGGTTTTTTGTTCTTGCGATAGTTTCTTATTATTAGTCTAGCTAGTGGTCTACTATTAATTTTTCTAAAAAGACCAATTCCTGGATTCATTGATCTTCTGAATTTTTTTGTGTGTCTCAATCTCCTTCAGTCCAGCTCTGATTTTGGTTATTTCTTGTCTTCTGCTAGATTTGGGGTTGGTTTGCTTGTGCTTCTCTAATACTTTTAGTTGTGATTTTAGGTTGTTAAACTGAGATCTTTCTAACTTTTTGATGTGGACATTTAGTGCTATAAGTTTTCCACTTAATACTGCCTCAGCTATGTCCCAGAGATTCTGGTATGTTATATCTTTATTCTCATTAGTTTCAAAGAACTTCTTGATTTCTGCCTTATTTATCCAAAAGTCATTCAGGAGCCAGTTGCTCAATTTACATGTAATTGCATGGTTTTGAGTGATTTTCTTAGTATTGATTTCTATTTTAATAGTGCTGTCATCCAGCAGTGTCATTGGTATGATTTCAGTTGTTTTGCATTTGCTGAGGATTGTTTTATGTCTGATTATGTGGTTGATTTTAGAGTATGTGCCATGTGGTGAAGAGAAGAATGTACATTCTGTTGTTTTGGGGTGGAGAGTTCTATAGAAGTCTATCAGATCCATTTGGTCCAATTTGGAGTTCAGGTTCTGAATATCTTTGTTAATTTTCTGCCTCAATGATCTCTCTAATACTGTCAATGGGGTGTTGAAGTCTCCTACTATTATTGTGTGAATGTCTGAGTCTCTTGGTAGGTCTCTAATAACTGACTTTAAGAATCTGAGTGCTCCTGTGTTGGGTGCATATATATTTAAGATAGTTAGGTCTTCTTGTTGAATTAAACCCTTTACCATTATATAATGCCCTTCTTTGTGTTTTTTGATCTTTGTTGGTTTAAAGTCTATTTTGTCTGAAATTAGGATTGCAACCCTGCTTTTTACTGATTTCCATTTGCTTAGTGGATTTTCATCCATCCCTTTATTTTGAGCCTGTAGGTGTCATTGTGTGTGAGATGGGCCTCTTGAAGACAGCATACCATCAAGCTTCTTATCTAGCTTCTTACTCTATGCCTTTTAAATTGGTCATTTAGCTCGTTTACATTCAAGATTAGTATTGATATGTGTGGATTTGATTCTTTCATTATGTTGTTAGCTGGTTATTATACAAATTTGTTTGTGTGATTGCTTTATTGTGTCACTGGTCTATGTACTTAAGTGTGTTTTGGTATTGGCTGGTAACATCCTTTCTTTCATTTCGACCTTGGAAAATCTGATAATTACATTTCTTGGGGATGATATTCTTATGTAGAATCTTCTAGGGGTTCTCTGTATTATCTGAATTTGACTGTTGGCATCTCTAGTGAGGATGAGGAAGTTTTCATGGATGATATTCTGGTACATATTTTTCAAGTTGTTTGCTTTCTCCCCATCCATTTCAGAAATGCCAGTTATTTTGTTGATTTGGCCTCTTTATATAATCCCATATTTCTTGGATGATTTGTTTACTCCCTTTTATTCTTTTTTCTTTATTTTTGTCTTTCCTGTTTCAGAGAATCAGTCTTCAAATTCCTAGATTCTTTCATTACCATGGTCTATTCAGCTGTTAATACTTGAGATTGCATTGTGAAATTCTTGTAGTATGTTTTTTGGCTCTATCAGATCAGTTAGGTTATTTTTTATACTGGCTATTTTATCTGTCAGGTCCTGTATCATTTCATTGTGATTCTTAGTTTCCTTGGGTTAGATTTTACCATTCTTCTGAATCTCAATGGTCTTCATTCCTATGTACATTCTGAATTCTATTTCTGTCATTTCAGCCAACTCACCCCAGTTAAGAATCCTTATTGAAGAACTAGTGCAACCGTTTGGGGGACATAAGACACTCTTCCCATTGGAGTTGCTGGAGTTCTTGCATTGGTTCTTTTTCTTCTCCGTGTGTGGGTATTCCTTTAACTGCTGAGCTGCCTCTGGTTAAAGTGGTCAGGTAGGGGCAGAGTGGGTGTGCTGGGGTCCCAAGTCAGGCAGCCCTGCCCAGTGAGGAGAAGTGAGGACCAGGATGTAAAAGTCTAGCCAATTTTCCATAAGGCTGCTGCAGTATGCTGGGGTTCCACTCCAGCACCTAGTCATTTTGGGTTTCCCAGCATCTGAAGGTATCAACAGTGAAGGCTGTGAAACAGCAAAGATGGCAGCCCACCCCTCTCTGGGAGCTCCATCCCAGGGAGATATAGACTTGTTACCAGCCTAAACACACGAGCAGGAGATGGCTAGACATCCTGGCCGGGAGATCCTGCCCAGTGAGGAGAAATGGGATCAAGGACCCATGTAAAGTAGCAATCTGGCTCCTTTTTTGTAGAGCAGTCGTGCTGTGTTGGGGGTCCACTCCAGCTCCCAGTCACTTCAGACTCTCCAAATTCCAAAGATAACAACAGCTAAGGCTATGAAACAGCAAAGATAGTAGTCCACCCCTTTCTCTGATAGCTCTGTCCCAGGGAGATTTGAAACAGCTGCCAGCCAGAAGACATCAGCAGGGGTTGTTATAGACCTCAGTCAGGAGATTCCGCCCAGTAAAGAGAAATGGGATCCAGGAGCCACAGGAAAAGGCAGTCTGGGCCAGGTGTGGTGGCTCAAGCCTGTAATCCCAGCACTTTGGGAGGCCGAAATGGGTGGATCACCTGAGATCAGGAGTTCAAGACCAGCCTGACCAACATGGAGAAACCCCATCTCTACTACAAATACAAAATTAGCCAGGTGTGGTGGCTAGCCCCCAAATCTTGATGTGTAAGAACAATTTCCCACTAGAATGAACCTACATGGAGAAAATGGCTGAATTCACATCCAGGAAAAGGGAAAATAAAAGAGGAGCCTGAAAGATTTTGTGGTAGCAAGCGAGCAAGGGCTCAAAGAATAATGGGGACATGTCAAAATGATACGAGAGCCAGTGTGAAAGTGTTTGCACTGGCCAAACTGGGGACAATCTGAGTATCAAAAAATTAGGAACTCTTGGGCCGGGTGCAGTAGCTCACGCCTGTAATCCCAGCACTTTGGAAGGCCGAGGTGGGCAGATCACCTGAGGTCAGGAGTTCGAGAGCAGCCTGACCAACATGGAGAAACCCCATCTCTACTAAAAATACAAAATTAGCCAGGTGTGGTGACGCATGCCTGTAATCCCAGCTACTCAGGAGGCTGAGGCAGGACAATCACTTGAACCCAGGAGGCGGAGGTTGTGGTGAGCCGAGATCATGCCATTGCACTCCAGCCTGGGCAACAAGAGTGAAATTCCGTCTCAAAAAAAAAAAAAACAAAAACAAAAACAGAAAAGAAAAAAAGAAAAGAAAAGAAAAGGCAGTCTGGCTGCTTCTCCATAGAGCTGCTGTGCTGTGCCAGGGGACTGCCCCAGTCCCTAGTCACTTCCTACTCTGTGGAGCCCAAAGGCAACAATGGCTAAGGCTGTGAAACAACAAAGATGGTGGCCCATCCCTCCCCCTGGGAACTCTGTCCCAGGAAGGCTCAGAACCCTGCCAGCTGGAAAATATGAGCAAAGGTGGCTGGTGACTCCAGTTAGCAGGTCCCACCCAGTAAGGAGAGGTGGGGTCAGGGACCTGTGTCAAAGAGCAGTCTGGTCGCTTTTTCATAGGGTGGCTGCACTGAAGGCAGCAATGGCTAAGGCTGTGAAACAGCAAAGATGGTGGCCTGCCCCTTCCCCTGGGAGCTCTGTCTCGGAGGTGTAATGCTGCCACTGGTAGCTGGCTGGAGTTCCAAACCAGTGGGTTTTATCCTGCAAGGATAAGATCCCGTGGAAGCAGAGTATGCAGACCATCGCTGCTCAGCCCCCTGGATTCAGCCACTTTCCTAGGGTTACGTATGGGAGTCTAACCTCCCACTCTGCTGAAGTTGCAGCCACTTTTGCCAGGAAGCCAGGGCATCTAAAGCTCCTGGGGGTCCATGTGTGCCTGAGAAGCTTCTCTACCAAGACTCCACATAGTTCTGCATGTCACACGGCACACACGGCACACCCTGGTGGAGTGGGTTCACAAAGGGATCTCCTGACCTGAGGGTTACAAAGATCCATGAAAGAAGCATGGGTACCCAGGGTCACTTACTCATTCACTGCTTCCCTGGGTGAGGGAGGTTCCCCTGGCTCTGTGTTGCTCCCAAGTGGGTGGTTGTCCTGCCTTTCTTTTCTCCATTCACTGTGGGTTGAGTTGTTTTCTTGACGAATCCCAATGCATGTACCTGGATGTTTCAGTTGAAGGTACTGAATTTACTCGCCCCTTCTATTTCTCTCCATGAGAGTGGTGCACACTAGCTGCTTCTAGTTGGTCATCTTGGCCAGCCTCTCCTGATGTTGGATTAATTATGTCACTTACTGGAGTCTGTTTCCTCATATATAACTTGATAATGATTTCATGTTGCATATTCACCAAATGGCTTGTAATTAAAATAAAATGTAAAGGACTTTCTAGGGTTGTACATATGTGAATGGAATCTATTCTATTGGAATAATATTAAATTTAGTTTATTTATTTACTCATTTCACAAATACTTAGTAGGCACTTGTTACCAATATGGAGGTAAGGAAACAGAAATGCAAAAAAGTCTGTCTCCTGCAATTGAGAAGTTTCCAGTCTAGCAAAAGATATTAATAGTTGTGTGAACAAACAAACAAACAAAAAATACAGTGCTGTGTGGGCCAAGAGGAGGGACCAAACAGCAGCAAAACAATGTCTGGCCAGGTTTTTCAAAAGAGTTGATGTTTGAAATAGCCTTGAGTTTTGTTACTACCTTGCAGAGAAAAAAAAAGAGAGAGAGAATTCAAAGTTGAAATGACACAATATGCAAAATTGCTCTGGCATATTAACATGGAGTGATGAGGAAATGAAGAAAAGTGTAGGATATCTGTATAATTGGGAATGTGGGAACAAAACGGTAGATCAGATTGATGGTTATCCTAGGCTGAATTCCCCATAAGCAAACCCTATGATATAGATTTATGCACAAGTAATTTATTAAGTAAGTGCTTCTAGGAGACACCATTAGGCAAAGGGAGAATCAGGGCAGAAAAAATAAAGAAGGCGTGCAAAGGTCTGATTTCAGGCAAAGTCCCACACAGGGTAGTTTCAGTCTTGTCCTCAGGAGAATTCTGAAACATAAGTAAGTCATTCCTTAGAACTGTCTGACCTGAAGGTAAGCACCCAGGCTTTCATACTTCTGCACACAACATCAGCCCATTACCTGAGGTTCACCCAGGAAGATTCAAGCTCCCAGCTACTTCTTCTTCTCTGTTGCTGCAAGACAAGAAGCTCTACTAGCCAGATAGTTCTCTGAAAGTAAAGGTGCAGGTTTTTGGAGGCAAAAACACACCAAAGCTGGAAGAGGGAGTGCCCAGAAATCGTAAAGGTATCCAAAGGGCTCTTTGGTCTACAAGCTGACACTGGCAGTATATGCTAGAGCTGGGGTTGGTAAGATAGTCAAAGTTAGATTGTGGATAATCTTATATGACAATAGACTTCAAAATTTTTTTCTTCACATACCTGCTGAAATAATTTTTAAAAATAACATACACTTCCTTGGGCACTTTTAAGTTAGCATCTATATTTTATTAAATTAAGATGACAACTAATATTAGGTCAGCATTACTCTAATACTCAAGCCAGACAAAGACATTATGAGAAAGGAAAATTATACATCAATATCTCTCTAAACTTAGATATAAAAATACTTATCAAAATATTAACAAATCAAACCCAGCAATATATAAAACAAATGATAATATATTGTGACCAAGTAGGGTTTGTCCAACAAATGAAAGCCTGGTTCAACGTTTGAAAATCAATAAAGATAATTCACCATATTAACAGGCTAAATAAAAAATCCATATATCAATAGACGAAGAAAAAGCATTTGATAAATACAACATCAATTCATAATAATACTCTCAACAAACTGGGAAAACAAGGGAACTTCCTTAATCTAATAAATGATGTCTAGAGAAAAAAATTATACCTATAGCTCTTTTCATACTTTATAGTGAGACACAAAATGCAATTGCCTTAAAATGAGAAACAGGGCAAATATGTTGTCTTTCACTGCTCCTATTCAACAAAGTACTGGAAGGCCTAGCCAATGCAAAAAGGCAGAAAAGGGAAATAAAAAGCAAGCAGATTGAAGAGGAAGACATTAAACTATCTTTATTTGAAACAATATAATTGTCAATGTAAAACAAACCTAAAGACAAAAGAAATCTTTCTATAACTAAGTAAATCTAGCATGAATGCAGGATACAAATTTCATGTACAATAGCCAGTTATATCTTTAAATAACAGAAAATAAAAATTGGAATTATAATTAAAATACTGATATGGTTTGGCTGCATCCCCACCCAAATCTCATCTTGAGTTTGTAGCTCCCATAATTCCCACGTGTTGTGGGAGGGAGCTGGTGAGAGATAACTGAATCATGGAGGCAGGTTCCCCCATACTGTTCTCATGGTAGTAAGCCTCACAAGTTCTGATGATTTTACAAGGGGTTTCCCCTTTTGCTTGGCTCTCATTCTCTCTGGCCTGATGCCATGTATTAGTGTGTCAGGTTGCCTAGGCTACAGTCTTCTGTCATTCGATCAATCTAGTTGTTGCTGTGAAAGGACTTTGCAGATATAAAGTCTCTGATCAGTTCATTTTAAGTAAAAGACATTATCCTATGCAAACTGGCTGGGCCTGAATTAAAGTTGAAAGGCCTTAGAAGGTAGTCTGAGGAAAGAAAGAAAAAAAGAGAGAGAAAGATGAGAGAGGAGAGAGTAAGAGAGAGAAGAAGAAGGAGGAGAAAGAGGAGGAAGAAGAAATTCTACTTGTGGACAACAGCTTCAGCTTGTGTCTGTGGAGTTTCAACCTGTTGGTGATCTTCCCTTCCTTACTAAGGTCTACAATTACTTATGCCAATTCCTTGTAATAAATCAATCGATAGATAGATAGATAGATAGATAGCTATAATATGCAAATGTTTTAGCAGCTGTTCATAATCTGCAAAAACTGCAAGCAACTAAATGTACTTCAGTGGGTAAATGGATAAACAAACCATGGTATATCCATATAATGGAATACTATTCAGTGATAAAATGGAATAAATTATTGATTCACACAACAACATGGATAAATCATAAATATATTTTGCTAAGTGAAAGAAACCAGAACCAAAAGGTTATACATTATATGATTACATGTATATGGCATTCTGGAAAAGGCAAAAACTATGCAAATGAAACACAGATCAGCTTCCCTAAGTTATCAGGGTTTATGAAAGGGGGAGTGGTTGATTAGAAAGGAGATGCACAGGATAATTTTTATTGTGATGAAACATTCTGTATGGTAGGTACTAGAATGGTAGATACATTACTAGGTGCATGTTTTAAAACCCTAAGAACTGTTCATCACAAAGATTAAGCATTAACGTATGCAAATAAAAAAATCAACAAGAATTTCAAGGGATCTCTGATGGGATTCAAACTGTGACAAATTAATGTAACCTTACAATAAATGTATTATATAACCTCCGTGAATGGTGTGGCTGGAAAAGGAGCTAACCTAAATAACTTTGGAAAACTGTGTTTTGACCAAAAAATGTAAGCTAAAAGACGAAACAAACTGTACATAAAATGTACTCTAATTGTCAAATTTGTTTCTCAAAGGGACATGGGTTAAGAAGTTTGAACACTTTAAGTACATACTATGATTGAACCTATAAGTACATAAATGATACATAGTGGAGTCATGTTTCTCACTGTCAAAGAAAGAAGTTACAAATAAAATAAGGGGGAAGACTAGAATGAACTCTGAATTAAAGTTGGAGACAGTAAGTATGAATTCATGTTTATGTTAATATACATACAGAGACAGAATAATTACAGATATGTATGTATACTCTGGTTAGTGTGTGTGTGTGGGGGTGTGTGTGTGTGTGTGTGTGTGTCCTAGCTCTTTCTTCTGAGAGGGCCTAGAAGTAGCTATACTTCCAGTAGCAAGAAAATACGCTTGGTGTTCAGATTTTAGTTTCTAAATACCATTCTTTAGTAAGGGGAACTAGGGCTCCATGAAGAAATGACTGATTCTAGAACTGGGGAAGGAAATACACAAAATGAGCCTGAAGCATTTTGTAGTGCCAGAAATTAAGGAAGTGCTCAAATGAAAGGATGGGAGTATGTGAAAGGAAAACAAAATAACTCCCAATGGCTAAATCTGGAAAAATTTGAATAAGAAAATAAGCTGAAAAAAAAGATATATATGCTTGGATTACAACTCAAATATAAAATATACATTGTAGAAATAAAGAGCTCTCAAATGACAACAAGTACACAGGCTATTTACTCAGAGCTTGCTATAGCAAGGGAGTTAGCCATCATCACTTGTGTTTTGGCAGAGACTCAAAAGCCAGTAAGAAGACTGGGAGAACTTTGTGTTAGAAAAGAGAGAGAGCTTCAGATGTGCCCTAATTGGAAGCTGTTGACATGGGGAAGCAGGAAATGGGCTAAATGAAGCTGGGGATCCTGTGTGATTCATTTGAGGAGCAGATTCAGGTTGATCCTAAGTTGAAAGCAGGGATAAAAATTAGGGAAGCTGTCAGTTATTAATCAAGTCCTGGCCATTTGGAGCTGATTGCTACAGGAGTTATTGTTTGGCTTCCTGGGTTATTAGCGACAGCAGCTTGACTGTCTACAAGTCTGACTCATAGATAGCAGGTTGGCTTCCTGGCTGATTACTGTAGATAATGTGTTGGTTTCCTGGGCTGGTTGCTGCAAGTTAGTTATTTCTGTTGATGTTACATTTTTAGTTTGAGAAATGTGAAGGCAAAAAGAAATACTCTGTACTATCTTTGGGATGCTTCTATAAATCTGAATGTATTTCAAAGTAAAAAATTTATTTTAAAAAATATGTATCTCCTCAGGCACTTGTAAGTTGATGTCTAAACTTTTTCATCACAAGTTTAAATATTTGCAAAGAATATCATTTCCAGTATATTGTAAATATTGTTATTTTAAATTAAAACTGTCACATCACTCTTTTAAATATATTCAAAGGATTATAAATACGAATGCAATTTGAACCATGATCTTCAATTTAAAAAATACATGAAAAAGCTATTCTCCTGTCAGAAATATTAAATTATTCCTTTTTTTCCTTGAACTTATATATCCAAATTACTTCCCCTCTATAATTTTATCCTATTGAAATACATTTTTGTGCTGTAAAATTCCATTGATTACCCTAACATGCCAGCCTGCAATAAGAATGTGTATATTAAATTGAAACTTTAATTTTTAAAATTACCTGTGACCTTAAGGCTCAAGTGTTAATTATATTTCAATCAAAAAGAAATCTTATTCTTAGTACACGTTTGATCAAAATGGAATATATTACAAAATTTGATAATTATCAAACCCAAAAAACAATTATTTATTGGAAATGCATATCTCCATAAGAAGGATAGAGGTTACTTTTGATTTAAGGAGAGCTTTTGACACCAACATTTGTAATTGTCTCTGTGTTTGTTACCCAGGAGGTATAACTCAGGGGAAAACTCTATGACAGGATTTTTATTGAGTAAGAAATGTGCCTTTCTTTTGTAAATAAGATAAAGGAGATTGTGAAGTAAAAGGGGGGGATGTAAGAGAACTCAGCTTGAGGCCTTGACCCCAAGTGACTTTTTCTACTAAAAGAAAAAGTAAATATGGAAGTTTAGGATTTATAAGTGATTGCTTAAAAACCAACCATGCCTGTGTCCCACTTGGCAAGACGTAATGTATCCCTGGGAGTAAAAATTCCCCAGTCTACTTCATATAGCCCTGGGAATACAAATTCCCCAGTCTGAAAGCCACCCTCATGAGAATACTGAAAGAGTTGGAGTTTATCCTGAAGCCAATGGAGAACCGAGAGCAATTGGAGTTGCCAAGCAGAAAACATCTGTGCTTTAGAAAGAGAATCATGGCCATCATTTCCTGGATGGATGAAAGGAAAAAGAAACTGAAGGCGTTGAGTTGCTACAGTAGAAACATCTCGCAAAAGTCCCTATGTGTGAGTTCCAGCCTTCCTCCTAAGCAGGTTCTTATTTATCAGACAATGAGGCCCATTAAGTGGTAATCATCTCGCTAAGGAGGCATTTCCCCTGGTATTCTAGTTCTGTAAACATCAGGTAATTCTCCTTCCAACAAGTTGAACCTATTCAGACAGAACAAAGCATATTATAGAACCACAGTCCCTCTGATGACAACACAGCATGATGAGCCTAAAGGATCCTTTATCTCTATGTATTTGGATGGAGACATTTATCCTTAGCACTTTCCACAATAGAGTTGGGTCCTAATTTAAGGAAACTCTCTCCAGATAGAATCTGCTTCAAATGAATGCAAGAACAAAACCTGGAGCCTTGCAGAGGGCCCTTTATATCCCAACAGTCTGTACCAATATTGTTTTTCTGACATGAGCAAGCCTCTATTTTCAAATTCCCTGGAAATCCTTTAGGAGGAATACTTATGTAGTCCAAATTTAGATACCTGCTAAATATTTAATATAAATAATCCCTTTCAAAATATTTTTCTGATTATGGATAGATAAGAATAAATTTTCTCTAGGTAATACTAAAAATATGTTTTAAGTGTTTCACACCTGGGTTAAGGGAAAATTATGTTGCTGTAGTAAGATGATATCTTGACAGGTGTTATACAACCCAAGCCCTGGAAAGCCTAAAAGGGTTTAGCACTCACAGATGGAACAATGGCAAGAGCACACCTGGACAGGGGAGGGGAAGGAGTTCTTATTCCTGACACAGGCAGCCCCTACCACTGTGTCATTCCCCTATTGGCTAGGGTTGGCCCGCACAGTCTAAGCTAATTCCGATCAGCTATTTTAAAGAGAGCAGGGATATGAGCCAGAGTGGCGGGGTGAGTAGTTTGGTGGGAAGGATGGTTAGGAACAGGTAACTAAAGGTGGCTTAAGTCAGAACAAGTGACTAGGAGTGACTGGTTTTCCCACCAAAGAAGCACAAGAAGACTCCATGAATCTTCCTTTCAATCGAATTGGCAAAGAAGGCAAAGCCTCTGAAGTCTAGACCCAGCCTGCTTCTTCAAGGGAATTGTGGGATTTCCATAACAGGATGGAGGTCAAGATAGTAAACATTATGAATAAACTGCCCTTGAGTTAATGCACAGTCCAATGGACTGCATGCTCTTGAATGGCAGGGGCTAGATCTCACATAATCTTATACTATTACACCCAACAGAGTGTCTGGAACTGTTAACGAGAAATTGTACCAGACAAGTTGAACAGGCAAGGAGGACTTTATTCAAGACGATTGCAATACAGCAGATTGAATTTGACTCTGAATACAACGTGGGCAGCTGGACATTTATAGCCAATAGGCAGGGTAAGGGAGTCAATGGATAAAAAATTACCAAGAAGAACTTGGTTAGGTATCAAGGATCTGGGGTGAATTCTTGCTAAACTGGCTTGGCTTGATTCTTGCTGAACTGGGCTAGACTGGATGTGGCTTAGTTGAGAGTAGGGCTCAGAGAAGCCTGATGAAAGTTTGGTAAAGGAAGAAGTCCCTTTTAGCACTTAAAACCATCAGTATGTTCAGCTCTCTTATTCTTTGATTCTCCATTTTAAAGTTTAACTTCCTGGTTCTCTTCACTCCCTTGCTTTTAGTTTCAGGAAACAACTTTCCCACCACTCCTAATCAGTAGTTCATATCTGTTCCCTGGTCACCTCCTCCATCCTGACTCATCCTGGTCACCTGCTTTGACCTGAGTCACTCCTAGTCACCTGCTCTGACTTAAGCCACATTTAGTTACCTGTTCCTAACCATCCTTCCCACCAAACTACTCACCCCACCACTCTGGCTCATATCCCTGCTCTCTTTAAAATAGCTGATCGGAATTAGCTTAGACTGTGCGGGCCAACCCTAGCCAATAGGGGAATGACACAGTGGTAGGGGCTGCTTGTGTCAGGAATAAGAACTCCTTCCCCTCCCCTGTCCAGGTGTGCTCTTGCCATTGTTCCATCTGTGAGAAACACCCTTTCTGCAGAAAGTAAAAATTGCCTTGCTGAGAAAATTAAATTTATGTTCAAGTGCTATTGCTTTGCAGCACTGGGGAACAAGCATTTTGCATTTCTAACACAACTTAACCTCCTGAGAAGCTGGGACCACAGGTGCATACCACCAAGCCCAGCTCATCGTCGTGTGTGTGTGTGTGTGTGTGTGTGTGTGTGTGTGTGTGTGTGTGTGTAGATGAGGTCTTGCTATGTTGCCTAGGCTGGTCTCAAACCCCTGGGCTCAAGTGATCCCCCCACCTCAGGCTCCCAAAGTGCTGGGGTTACAGGCATGAGCCACTGTGCCTGGCCAACATTTTCTAACAAAGGCATTTCTTCTAATTAGTCCTTTTTGCTGACACTCACAAGCTGATCAGTGTGTCTTATACCAAAAAGGCCTGCAAACCAAATCACTGCTGACCATGCTGCTCTCAGTCTGAAAGTATGTAGTTGGGTCCTCCAGGAGGGAGATGCTGAGACTAAATTGGAATACAATAGTGAAGCAGGATATTTCCCTGACCCCTTCACAAGCAGGAACTGGAGTATGTGGGTGCTGGCAGGGGCAAACTCCACTCACTTGACCCACTGTGCTCCACCCCTCATGGGAGGGGGCACACAGGTAAGCAGGTGCAGGAGCTGGGGCGAGTGCTTTTGGGTACTGGCAAGAGTCCCCTTACTGGGGACCCATCCTCTTCTGCCCAGAATGTCCCTGCCTCCTGTTGCTATCAATAGGTTTATTAGAGGAATAGCTCCCTGAAAGATAAAAGAGCAGAAAGTAGAATTTGGCAGGGAGCATCTCCAACGGCAAGTCAGATCAGACAGTCAAGGTCAACCCAAAGAGGGTCTCCAGATCAAAAACTGCCCATTAGAGGAGCCTCACACTGGACAGAAATGGCCATGTCCTAGTAAGCCCAACCATGCTCAGCCTTTGGCTAAGAGTTGCACAGGATGAATGCAAAGTCTACTCTGAGGTAGCTCTTGAAGTTGCTGCAGTTGAATGGCAAGTGCATTTTTGAAGGGAAATCTGAATGGCACAGCACCATGACTGCCAAAAAGAAACATTGCAGAGAAATCAGGAATTTTTCCTAAGAGGTAAACTGCTGTGAAGCATGGATTCCCTTCTTTCTAAGTACTAAGTATAAGAAGGAGCATGAGACTGAAGGACAATATGCCATCCCAAAATATGCCAGATAAGTATATTGATTATTTTGAGTTGAAAACATTGGAGAAATTGTAGTTTCAGAAAGGGCTAGTTGACCTGTCTCTTCCTGCATGTGACAAGCCATAAAGATTCCTCTGGGAGGGGTACCCTCCCCATACTAGGGTGAGAAAACAGCCTTTATCACCAGACTGGAAATTGGGGGCAATTGAGATGAATAAATATATTCAACAAAGTATATTTCTCTATGCTTAATGAAGTAACCCTTGTTCCACTAGTTTCATAAACCCCTATATATCCACCTCCCAGAGACTCCCTTAGAAAATTTACTGCCCCTAGCCAGATTTTCTTTATCCTGTCACTTCTTCTCACATTTTTCATTCTTTGTCTAAAAAGTATAAAAGCATCTTGCTTTGACCACTTCTTTGGGCTTCACTCTGTTGTGAAGATCCTCATATACGTGTAAAACTAACACAATTTGTATGCTTTTCTCTTGTTAATCTGCCTAGTGTCAGTTTGGTTTCTAGATCCAACCAAAAAGCCTGCATAAGAGCCTAAGAGGAGTTGGAGGTAATCTCTGACTCCCATACGGAAGTCATTGCCCAGTGTGGGGCAATTCTTCACTGGCTGGAACATTGCTTACTCCAGAACTGCTACAGCTGAGATCCTGTACCTCTGACAAAAGACTGTCAAAGGTATGATTTCTTACTGTCAGATTCCTGGATCGCTGTGGTGGTAGCTGGTCAAGGCAAGAATGGTAAGACTCTCTGCGTCTTTTTCCCTCTCGAAACTGGGATCGACAGGAGGAAACACTCGTGAACTAGTTCTTTGGGTATAAAGTGACTTTTGGTGTTTTTGTGAGTACTCTAGATTTCTATTTGATCCTTTTGCTCTTAGATATAGTCTTTATCTTATTTTCTCACTGTCTTTCTGTGTTGTTTGCCATAAGGAGAGGAACCATAGGCATAGGTAGAGAACACAGGCATAGGTCCTTATAATCCTGCTGTTCAAATCGGCCTTCACAGACCAGTGAGTTTACAGTTCTCATCAGGCCAGTGTCTGTCTAAACAAACTGTGCTCTGGGTCCCTGAAACAAACAACAAATAAAATGAATGAGGTTCCCCTCTTGTCTTGTTTTATGTGTCCTGAGGGCTTGGCTTTGCAACCAAAGAAGACACCCTCTCTAATCACTGCCATCAGAGGGGCACAAAGAATTGGGTTTGTGTTAGGCAGCCAGTCTGAAAAGACTGGGGATTTGAGACACGTAAGATATTAAGCAGCACTTTCTTTGTCCAAATGTACCAAGCTCTCAGGGAGTTTTATAAGAGGCCAACTCATGAAGTCTTTTGTTGTCTGGATCAGTGCTGGGAAACTCCCATCCCAGTATTGCCTGCCTGATGTCAGAGATTAGTGGGTTTATAAATAAAGGCGACTCACATTCCATGAGAGACCAGAGACATCGTCTGCACACTCTCCTTAATTTCCTGTGGCAACAAAGGTCTTTGCTTTCTTAGTCTATTTCTGAGAGTGAATTTTTAGATCATAGGGGCTGCATCCTCTGTGCCCACTCCAGAAATGTCCCTTGCATCCCTGTAAAGATTTATTCTAAGCCTGGAAAGTTACCTTCTAGTCTCTTCATCAAAAGGCTTAAGTGAACATTGGAATATATACACTAATGAAGATCCCAATTGTCAATGACCAAAAGACAGATCCTTTGAAATAGAAAGACTACTATATTTGAAAAAATTTTGAGAGAGCTTTCATTCTAAAACATCAACCTTTATGGGAAGATCAGGTAGAATGAAGAACCCAGAAAATTATGGCTAGCCTTAGAAATTCCCTTAACAAAATTAAAGAGCAAAAAACAGACCTAGAACACAAATTGAAACTCGCTCCCACTATAAATCCTCCTTCTCCACCCACTTACACCCTGCTTTATCCCCAGCTCCCTGTCCCTGACCCACCAGAGGATCTATTGGATCTCAGGGCTCCTGATTTGAACCCCCCTCCTCAACATCCAGCCCTATCTCCTCAGCCTCTCCCTCCTATTCTGGCTCCTCAACAAAATTATTTGACTCCTTCAACCTCCCCAGAAAGCCCCTTAGATGTACAGCTGCCTTCTTTAACCTTCTTTTCCCAGGGTGATTTACAAAAAGCCCTCTTGATCTCAAAATCCAAGGCATACAGTCATTTGTGTAAAACTTAACAACCAAGAAGTAAAACTGGCACAGATTCCAAGAACATGCGGCAAGGCTCACTTTTTTTCTGTCCCTTACAACCTCTCCTATTTCCCAGGGCCTTGGAATCAGACTCCATCAGCTCCAAATCTTCCTACGCAATGTTCTCTGTGAATGTATCTTAGACCCCCTACTCAAAGAATTTTTGTTTCCTGGACAGCAACAGATCTTTTAAATTATAAAGCCATTTTGTCTCCACTTTCAGAAGATCCTACCAAGTTTAGAGAAGAATAGGAGAAATCAGTGGCCATCCATAATCCCATTCATAGGAACCTTGACTGGCTGCTAACAGGTGTACTTCCCTCTCATGATCATACTGCAGTTAATAACTGGCCAGACAGGCCAGACAGCCCTCTGGGGAAAACCCCCTCCACAGAGGGAACAGATGGCCGGAGCCCCTCCCTGGCCCTCCTGCCAATGAGGAGATAGCTCAGCTAGATGCTGATATTCAGGGCCTGATAGGGACAATATTAGAGGCTATCCCTCCTAAGATGAATTGGTCTACGTCAAATTGTGTATCCAGAAAGAGAGTGAGCACCCCAAGGCATTTGTCGAGAAATTTATGCAAGGTTTTCAGAGGCATACGGCATTAGATCCAGTAGCTCCAGAGCATAGAAATCTTCAAATTTCTGCTCTGGTTGGGAATCTTCTTCCTGATATAAAAAGTCAATTCAAAAATAGTATAGTTGTTTCGGTTGGTCAGTCTCTAAGCATTATAATAGAAGCAGCTACTCAATTCTTTGAAAATAGCTTGCAAGAAAATAAGGGGAAAAAATAAAATCAACAGTTCTTGTCTTGGAGCTTGAATTCTTACAAAAACAAAGGCAAGCCTCTAAGAATGATTCAAAGTCCTCTCATACCTTTGGTCAGCTACCAGGCTTTTCTAGTTTGCCTTCAGAAATTTGCAGATCCTGCAAAAAGCTGGGGCATTGGAAAAACTGCTGTCCTATAAAAAGAAAGAAAGAGAGAGAGAGGGAAGGAAGGAAGGAAGGAAGGAGGGAGGGAGGGAGGGAGGGAGGGAAGGAAGGAAGGAGGGAAGGAAGGAAGGAAGGAGAGAGAGAGGAAGGAAGGAAGGAAGGAAGGAGGGAAGGAGGGAAGGAAGGAAGGAGAGAGAGAGAGGAAGGAAGGAAGGAAGGGAGGAAGGAAGGAAGGAAGGAAGGAAGGAAGGAAGGAAGGAAGGAAGGAAGGAAGGAGAGAGAGAGAGAGAGGAAGGAAGGAAGGAAGGGAGGAAGGAAGGAAGGAAGGAAGGAAGGAAGGAAGGAAGGAAGGAAGGAAGGAAGGAAGGAACTCTCCCTAAAACCCAGCACCCTCAGAAGGCTCATTTCTCCCCTCCTGTGGCACGATACCCCATTGATTGGTGGGGTCAGCCGATTCTCACTTGCACTCCAAAGCCCACCATTCAACTTAAAGTAGAGGATCAGGAACTGGATTTAATTGACACTGATAGGACTTCCTCTACTATTTGCTCAGTGGAATTATCTCTGCTTGTTACCTCTGATTCTATTCAAGCTATTGGGGTCTCTGGGCAACCTATTTTACTGCCCATATCTCAGGACATTCAAACATCCTTAGGCCCTCTTAACACCCACCGTGCCTTTCTAGTTTCTGACTCCTCACCTGCAAATCTTTTAGGTAGAAATTTATTATGTAAGTTTAGTGCTATGATACAATATAATAAAAAAGGCATTTTTATTTCCCTACATTCAGAACAAACTTCAAGCTTCCTGCTCTCTCAGGGAAACTCTTCTTGATTTAAATTCCTCTAAAGAAGATGCAATCTTAAAAGATGTCCCAGCTAGTCCCTAGGCTTCACATGCAAATGAGATTGGACTGCTACTGAGTACAGAACCTGTATGCATTGCAGAGAAAAGGAACAAATATTTCCCATCAGTAGCTCAGTGTCCCCTCTCATGAGATGCAGAGCAAGGAATCAAACATATCATAGACTCCCTTTTGCAATAAGACATGCTTATTTTTACCACTTCACCCTGTAACACCCCAATCTTACCAGTAAAGAATGAAGGAAAATTTGATTCAGATGGAAATCAAATCTATTGATTGGTGCAAGATATAAGAGCCATAAGCACCTTTGTAATTCCCCACCACCTTGTAATCCCCAATTTGGCTACTATCCCTACCTCAATTCCTGGTGATACAGCCTGGTTTACAGTAGTTGACCTCTGCTCAGCTTTCTTTTTGATTCCATTGCACCCTGACTCACAGTTTCTCTTTGCATTTAGAGGAAGACAATTAACATGGACTCTCATGCTTTAGGGATATTGTGAGTACCCTTCAATATTCTCTCCAATCCTTAAAACCACTTGGATTGTAGCCTCTACCCAACGCTCCACCTTGTGCTTTGTAACCAAACTAAAGAAGATACCCCTACAGACTCTCTCAGTCTACTAAAGGTACTCACTGAACCATGCCATAAAGCCTCCAGGTCTAAACTTCAGTTTGTGCAAACAACGGTTACTTTCTTAGGACATGAAAGATCTCAGGGCACTCAGAAGTTCACCCCAAAATGCATCCAGTCAATTTTGTTCATCCCTTTCCCCAAGACAAAAAAGCAGCTGTGTAAGTTTCTAGGGGCAGCTGGCTATTGTCAGCAATGGATTCCTAATTTTGAGGCTATTGCCAAACCGCTATATGCCCTCTTTCTAGATGCCACTCCAGAGGCCACTCTGTGGCCTTCAGAAAAATTAACTTCTTTCAAAGCCTTGAAATTAGCATTGTCCTACCCCCTGCTCTTGGCTTACCTAATTTTGATAAGCCTTTTCACCTCTATTGTCATGAAAATAGTGGGGTTGCTGCAAGTATTCTAAGGTAACCCTTTGCCTCTCAAATACAACCTGTAGCATATTTCTCATGCCAATGGGATCCTGTGGCAGCAGGCACGCCCCCATGCCTGCATGCAGTAGCAGCGGCTGCCGCCCTAATTACTAAAGTCAGCACCCATACATTAGGCTCCCCCATCCACCTCGATGTTTCTCATGCTGTGTCTGCTCTCTTCCAAGTTCTTAAGATGCAGCACCTCTCTACACATGGACAGAGAACCTAGGAGCAAGCCCTGTGAACCAATCTCTCCATCATCTTATGCCTTTGTGACACTAAATCCTGCTACACTCCTACCCCTCACTGATGATGAAGAGCCTCATTCCATTCCACTTGATTGCCTAGCAGCTATAGAAATGGGTTCAAAGCCATGAGGGGATCTCTCAGACTCTCCTTTAGACAACCTAGCCTTGCTGCTATTTTGTAATGGCTCTTGCAAATTTAATTTTAAGGGAAACATAATAACTGGCTATGCCATAGTTTCCCCACATGAAACGCTTGAGGCATACTCTTTGCTGACTATAAAGTCAGCCCAGGCTGCTGAACTTATAGCTGTTATTAGAGTTTGCACATTGGCAAAAGGAAAAACTGCCACTATTTACACTGACTCCAATATGCTCTTGGAGTCTGTCATGCTGTTGGCACAATCTGGAAATCCCGTGGATTCTGAACCTCTGCTGGTACTCCTGTTGCTAATGGACATATAATTGCTGCCTTATCACAGGCTGTTCACCCTCATACTAAAATTGCTATTGTTCATTGTCCAGCCCACACTAAGGAGACTGATACTATATCTTTAGGGAATGATAGGGCAGAAAAGGCTGCTAAGTACACAGTCAAAAACTGACCCCTTTTCATTTTTCTACCCAATTTATGAATTCGCCTTTATTCCTGACTGATATTATTGATTTTCAGGTAAATGCCCCAAAATACGAAAAAGATAAATGGATACAAAAGGGTGCCAAGCAGTTATCAGATGGATTGGGTATATTGGGCCAAATGGACTTCCTGTGGCCCCTTTTCTTTTAACCTTTTGGCTTGTACTTATGTCTCATCAGATG